>NC_133223.1:17193612-17493862 GCF_040436345.1 Pagrus major
TACAGAGAATTCTTGATGAAAATTAGCCTATCCTCTGCCTAATTTCCTCACAGTTGTGTGGCTCCAAGTCCATTAAATTTCTAAATCAGCAAGGAAAATCTTTCACTTTCCTTTCCCCTCTCTCTCATTCACCCCGAACTGCATTCTCAGCTAAATCTCACACACGAAATAAGTTCTGTCCATCTCATTTTACGCTCCAGAAAAGCAGCAGTATTTGGGGGTATAGGGTTTTCCCAAATCAGAAGTAATGATGAAAACTGTCAGAGAGATGTTCTCGGGAGAAAATCATTTAACCTCAACCAGTGCCGTCAACTGATTTTATACCCTGGAATAAATTTCTTGCTAAATTTAATGACACACGGGCTCGTGTTTGTAGAGGGTTCATTAACTGAGACTCTGGAGACAGTTAACCAAAACAAGCTGAGTAAACAACTGTAATAATTGGGCATAAACAGGAGACAAGACTTTATTTGTGACAATTCTGCTGTCTGCTGTAGCAGCATTTGCAACCTATACCTAGTTTATATACGTCATTAAAACTAAGACATGAAGGGAAAAAAACTTTTGTAGTGTTGAATCAATGGCATAAAAAATACTTTTTTGTTCTTCAAAAGCCAACACGTTTCGACCACTACGTCATTAAAACTAGGCATTAAAATGTACTATTGGGTGCCCCTTAATTATGTGCTGGTGCACCTAAATAAAAAAGTAAGGCACACCAGTGCAACCGGTGTAACCAGGGTGGAGCCATGTTTTAATATTTGTGTCGACCAACGGGATGTTATAGAAATACAGTCCAACATATATGGCTGAGAGCACAGCTTCGATGCCTGTGATCATATGAATGATATTAGGGAGTTTATTCATGATTCCCTCTAACCTTAAAGTCTTGAGGACCTTCGTTAAGTTTGAGCAGGTCAGTACAGTGACAACCTCGAGCTTCGGGTTCAGTCACCTGCGATTACAACGACTGTATCTGCACTACTGAAATGACTTTGAACAAGATGCTAATTTCTGACAGACTCTGGGGCTTTTCTACAGCCGAATGTGTGCTGTGACCTTAAGGGGTGTTGGCGAGTGAAAAGTCAAATTTCTCCTGCAGGGATCAATAGAGTATTACGAGTAAAGCAGTGACTATCATCTGTCCTGACGTGGGTCAAGCCAGGAAGAAGCAGGCAGAGCTGTCTGGAGGGAGGTTCAGAGGACCGCAGTAATCCCACTATCTGTGTGCCCTCCTCTGTGAGATCTCAGAGGGATGAAGAAAATAAACTTGAGATTTTAGACACCCAATATGTCAAGCAGCACGGCAAGACCCAAAGCCAAAACAAACCAGTGAAAATAATAAGAAGGGAGCAGCCAGAGATCACTTTCTACTCTCTGTCTCGATGTTCACTGCTGTTAGTGCACATTAAAGCCACACAAACATTAATGGCATCACTCATCACTAACATGTAATACGATAAAGCATGATGGTAACTGTGCCTTAATAGGGGCGGAAAGACATTCATGTTTGTGTTGTCACCACATCCAAGCCACCCACAATATCACATTATCGACCAGCACTCTACAGTGAACCAAGTTTGCTGATCTCCCCTCTCTGTTGCATAATTAAAGCGGACCAACAAAAGTAGACTCGTGTCCCAGGGTTATATTACAGGGTCTTCAAGGACACCTATTGTCTGAATTTACAACTGGCTAATAATGCATATCGATCAGCGCGGCAGTGTTTTGACTGTTTACCTGGGTGTTCAATAGCAGCCTTAATGGAAGTAGATCTTGTGTGACATGTGGAAGCAGTGAGCAGCATCTCTTTAAAGTAGGTCTGTCTTTTTTCCTTTTTTTTTTAACTAACTGGACACAGCCAGTTTATCCTGCGCTGGCTGCACACATTACATCATCTAGGTAGAGCTGGGCATCACACTGAAATACTTTTGGAGTACTCACTGACTTGTGCCCATATTGGGAACAGAGACAAGCTGAAAGTTGGCACTGAATTCTTGTTCAGATCCTGGGGCCATCTTTTTAAGACATGTCCTTCTGCAGTTTCTCCATCAAGGAATCACTGAGGGATTTTTAGATGTTTGGCTCACTTTGTTGAGTGGTAAAAAGGTTTTAGAAGAAAACCTGTTTATATCCAGCAAATTAAAGCATCATTATGTAACTTATTTACCTTAAAATAACAGCTTCAAAATCATGTTGATGGTACAATGTCTTGTAATAGGGTGAATGGTGTCTCTGTCTCTGCCACTCCACCCCCCATCACTTCTTTCTGCACTATGTAACTTCAGTGAGAGGGTAGGATCACAGCATGTTTACTTCAACTACAGGTTAACAACACATAACATTGTAATGACGTAATGAGTTTTGTTTGTAGTTAGCACCTACATTTCGTGTGACAAGTTGTTACAGACCTGGGATTAGTGTTTATGACAGTGGTGTTGCCCCCCAAAACTGTGGGGGCACTAAATCGCACAAAATCCTAATTTCTACATAATGTTGCTTTAAGGTATAACAAAAAGTATGGAACTAAAAATGTGTAATCATTAGAAAGTATCATGTTGATACTGGCATCTATAAATTTTGAATGATATGATGTAGAGCTGCATCGATTTTGATTAGCTGTCAATTATGAAATTAATCTCCAACTATTTTGATAAAGTGATCAATGGATGTATTTTCTCTATTTTTCACTGACAATTTTCACCATTTTCAGACGTTTAATAGACCAAACAACTAATCGATTAATCGACCGATAATAACAGAAAATGAACAAGTGAATGGTGATTATCAAGAACAAATCATTAAAGCAAACCAAAGGGACAGCTATCCATGAGTCATAGGCCTTAAAACCACAGATGAGTCTGGCAACTGCTTTAATTTGTAAAGGACTTTGCGCTTGAATGTGTCAGCTAATTAAATGAGTCAGAAAGAGTAATTATCTGCTTTATTCCTTACTGTCACGTGGCAAAAAAAAACAAAAAAACAATCTGAACCCAATATTTTGAGCATCAAAGTGAGATTGGCCTCTATTTTCTCCCTCTATCAAAAGGATGAGGCACATGAGCTGTGCACAGACTTCATCTTAAATGGGACATGGACACCTTCAGCAGGAGGGCTCCTCAGTCCGGGCCAAGAAATATATCAGAAAATCAATCATCACTGCTGATCAAAGCAGCATCTATTCAACAAAGCATGCCAGGGACAAACCACTAAGGCATCAAGCTTCCCAGTTCCCCTCTGCTCTTCTTTAATTTATGTGTTTTTTTTTTAAAACAACTGCAAAGTCACTGTCTGACCTTCAATTGAAAAAAAAGGGGGCAGAGTGATACTGTGGGGCAATCCTGTAAGTGACAGAAGTTGGCTAACTTTCAATTAGTTGGCATCTAAACACTGACAGCATAATCAGCGTGGAAAATGAAGGATGACGAGTTCAGATCATGCGGATCGATAACAGTCTAATATGTTGAGGATGGTGTCGTGTGATGGGACGGCGGGAGAAGCCGTGAAGCTCAGTTGAAAAGGTGAAAATGTCAGTGACGCATTACGTTTACATCGTCAAAGTCAGTGGCAGAGTTGGCTGCCGGGCTGTGTTATTACTCCACTACAGCATCCATGTTTAGGGGTTTGCCAATACATGATAATGCAAACCAGGGATGCTGGGACGCGCTTGTTTTGATACACGGTCGGAGGAGGGGGTCATCTCATCCCTGTGTAAGACTAGCAGCAGCTAGCTAAAGTCAGCGGAGGCTAGGTGGAAATGTCTGACTGGTCCTCCTCGGTGATTCACTCTGGATGCAAATACAAAAGGATGAGATGCTGTGGTCCCTGAATGCAGCACCACGGCGGATGGTTTCATTAACACAGCATTGTTATGACACGGTGGTCTCCTCTGTATCAGCACGACTGGCACTGAGGAGAGAGATAAAGCGTATTGCCTTACCACAGATGCGGTGTGATGACCATGTCTTTACAGTTCTTGGCGCAGGAAACAATCGGGGGGGTCTCCCTTGACTGGGCAGAGATCCCCAGCTCCTCAAAGACAGGCGGCGTCCATAGCGGTCCACACCGAATATGTCTGTTTCTTCGTGTCAAAGACGTGCGGACGACAATGAATCACGGAAAGTCAAAAAACAAAAAGTGCTGTGTTTGCCCGTTTCCTTGAATGCGGGCTGTGATGCTCTCAGCTCAGCTCAACTGCACTCCGGTCGCTCCTCCCTGCAGCAAGATCGGCTTTGAGCGGGAAGAAATCGCAGGACTGGATCGAACCGTGGCTCGTCACAAAACACGGAAGTGGAGTCACGCGGACCTCGGACCCGGAGTGGGCAATTATATAGACATTTAAAGGTATGGAGGACATGGAATTAGAAATAAAAGCATTTTATTAATTGTACCATAAATATAGGCATTAATGAATTAATTCACAAATATTTTTTTTAATTACATCGTCACGTAACGTACTGCGGCCCAAAAAGGCTTGTTCCCATGAGCCAACATTGGGAAAGAAGCGACTGTAAACAGTGGATATATTTTTTTGAGCGTCACAAACCCCCCTCCAAATGACTCATAACTGGAGCCATTGGGTCCAGTAACATTTGGAAAGTCTAGAAGAGCCGCGCGATTGAATTATTAATGCCCATTCAAGTTAGCCAGGCGCTAAACCGGAAGTTAGCCGGCTCGGTTGGTGGAAGTCTCTTGTGTGCTCTATTCAAAATGCACATCCAGGCATGTCGTACATCTGCAGATCAGTTTCATACAGTTTCTGAGTGCAGCGCCACTGTTGTCAATACAAATCCCAGGTCTGTAACAACTTGTCATACGTAATTTAGGTGCCAACTACAAACAAAACTCATTACGTCATATCAGTGTACTGTGTTGAAAAAGTAAGCGTTAAGTAAACATGTATGTAACGCTGTGATCCCTCTGACTGAAGTTACATAGTGCAGGAACAAGTAATAGGGGGGCAGAGTGGCTGAGACAGAGACACCATTCACCCTGTTACAAGACACTGTACCATCAACATGATTTTGTGAAGCTGTTGCTCTAAGGAAAAAAGTTACATATTGTTGCTTTAATGTTACAAGTGCTTGTTTTTTCCTCCTTTATTTCACTTTCACTCTTACAAAGCAGTGACACAAGTAATCATCAGAAATCACAGTTAAAGAGAAATATATTGTTTTAAAAGTGTAAAAGAAAGCATTTTAAACGTGATGGTGAAAAGAAAATAACAAAGAAACCACCCACAAAAACACACCATGTTGTGAGACTTCGCTTTACCCAACTCTCGCGATATGTTCGGAAAGGGTACGCGTTCGCTACGTCACCATCCTGTGGGGGAAGGATGTCGCGTAATGTGAGTGATAGCTAAATGAGATTACTTAAATTATCAAACAAAGAAAGTAGATTAAATATAAAGTTGATATGTATAAAGTTCATACTTAACTTACAGCAGTCATTTGAACTTGAAAGAGAGGAAATGGGCTATTAAGGTAATTTAAAAAAGAGTGTAATTAGCTTATCTGTCGAACAAGTCAAAATCCACAGGTCCTGCAACAAGTACAACATGGTGATGTAACGTTTAGAGGAGAGACAAGGTGACCTCAGTGAAAGCATCAAACATACTGTACTGATATCCTCCACTGAATATAGAGAAGCAGGCCTTCAGACCTTAATACAGGAGGCCATCTTCATTTAGTTATTTGAATGGGCCAAGTGATACGTGACTGTGTGTGCGTGTTCAGTGCTCCATTAGTTAATGACGCACCACTTCCATGGTATCTGGTAAACTGGTTTACCAGGGATTTCCACACACAGATGGGTTTATGGCGAGTATTGTATGAATAGAAAAGTAATCTTAGAGGCAAACCATGGGCTAGTGTGAGCCGTAAACTCTTCTCATCTGTCCGTGTCTGTCTCAAAAATGGTCGGGTATCAGATTTCATGTCTGGCTTTTGGTTACCCAACCTGAACTCTGACATGCTCCAGAATAACCTTTGTCCTCAAGGGCAGACTTTTCCATTGAAATGGAGAAGAAAACTGAGGCTGTTACATGTTCACACTGGTGGAGAATAAGGAGGCCATTAGTCCCAACTTGAATCAAATAACATTTTTTAGCTCATTGGTATGATTGTGCCTCTGTGTCTGATAATAGACAAACGCGTTATGTTACTCTGTGGTTTGTGTCCAGTGAAGGCAGCTGATAAAATGTGAAGGGTAATATGTTTGTTAATGATTAATGGCATAAAAAAGAAACATGTATGTGGTGGGAATGTCAAGTCTTAACATTGCGCAATCTGATAAGAAAAGTCATTGAACACCCGTCTGTCGTAAAGGATGATGAAACAGGTCAGCTGACTGGTGACGTTTTAACCGGGAGACCTTCACTGGGAGGAAGCACATTTCTGTGAATCAGTGGTCTGGTGACGGAGCCGGCAAGACGACTAAAAAAGCCGAGGATTTCAGTCTCAGTACGTCGTGTGAACACATATTAAGAAAAGGTAAGAAGCTCATCATCAAGTTATCAAGCTTTTGTGGTGGTTATTCTTTGTTTAATGTCTTTCCATGCGACTTAAATCGCACTTTGCCGGGTCGTTTCATGGAAAACGTGGTCTACCGACTGCCACTGTTTCCGGACAATACGTGAGGATACTATATGTCTTATGTAAGAAGCTTAATCACATGTTTACTATTAAAAACATGTCGCAATCTAACTTACAGTCGACACTATTTGTATATCGGGCAGAAGTTTGTGCCTGTAGTTGGGCCTATGTAACGCTTTTTCCTATTTTTTACACAGTAAGCCCATCTACCGTTTCTGATCATTTTTCGCTGTGATTCATTATATTGAGGAGTTAGTAAACGTCTGGAGATAGTAATTGTTTTAATTGTATCATAGAAACTATGATCTTCAGGGTGAGGTTACCAAAGTCCGTTTTGTAACAATGCCAGCGGCTCGTTGGTTGCACAACTAGGGGAGCGAGCCCCCCCTTGTGGCTGGATGAAGATAGTCTCTTTTTTTCAATCTTGTTAACCAAAGGCAGCCAAGGAAAGTAACAAATCAAAATGTAAACTAATTTAACTGGAGTCAGTAATAGTTACCAATAATGTGAAGCTAATGAAGTTTGTTTTCCTCTTCAGAGAAACCATGCCTGTAGACCTCGCCAAAGGAAAGAAGGCATTCGTCCAGAAGTGTGCCCAGTGTCATACTCTGGAGCAGGGTGGAAAGCATAAGGTTGGGCCCAACCTTTGGGGTCTGTTTGGACGCAAAACAGGCCAGGCAGAGGGCTACTCCTACACTGATGCCAACAAAAGCAAAGGTAAATACTGGTCATGTGTATGTACAGTATATGAGCAGCTCTGATGATCGTGCTATGTGGCTTAAACACTTTTCTCCACTTTTTCTGCTCACCTTTAATTCCAGGCATTACTTGGGATGACGACACCCTGATGATTTACTTGGAGAACCCAAAGAAATACATTCCAGGAACAAAAATGATCTTCGCTGGCATCAAGAAGAAGAATGAGCGAGCTGACCTTATAGCCTACATCAAGTCTGCAACTTCATAAGGAACTCTTAATCTGCGTAGTTTTGCCAATTTTTGTGTCCTTACAAACAAGAGGTCGGGACTCTTCATTCGTTCAAGATCAGGCAGAATGAGGAACAGTCTGAGAAGTGTTGGCATGATACGTTTGTCACAGCTGTGCCTCTGTTTCTGACATGATCCTCCTTTTGTGGTGGAGTAAATAATATCCCCTGGTTTTAACAGGTTACTTTTTAACATAAATTATTGAACCATATACTGTGTTTCAGAATGTGAGGACTGAAAGCTGTGTAGTACGTTTTCCAATTAACTGTCATCCAATATTTTGTTTTCTCAGTAGTTTCTTGGTTTATAATCAAGTTGTCTTAATGATTGTCTGTTCTGAGAATGAATGATGAAACCTCAGTCTTTTCTTATGTCATTTTTGATTTACAAGTTGAATAAAATCGACACTAAATGTTATTCTTTTGGTAACTTACAATATATACCTGGAACCAAATTGGACACGCATACTATGTATTTTCAAATATGCTGGAGTGTGTGCATGTCTTAATCATTTTCCAACTCAGTGGAAGTAGATAAATATTTAATCTGTCTACATTGTATATTTATACAACCAGTACCTCATCATTGGAATACCTATAGTGTGACCTAGGTGTATTATGTGACATACATCTGTTTGTTTTTCTCAGAGTAGTTTGTCCCTCTAAATGAAGTGACTTAGAAGTTGTAGCATTAGAGTCTATTAGTATTTGGAAGATGATATGCAAGTCACAAATGCTGCATGTTTTTGATAATGTTGGTTATACTATAAGTTGTTTGGCCCGAGTAAAGTTGAAAACTCCATGAAGGAATACAGATGTTGACTGGCAAACGGTTACAGTTAAGATTTTTGTTTAGGCCATGTCTGCATGTTGACAAGATGTGGTAAAAAAACCGTGTTGTAAAAAGTATCCAAAAGTCATACTTGACTTGAAGTAAAGATACCAAGTTAAAATATTACTTTGCTAGAAGTGAATGTTGCCCGTATGAATAGTAGTTGAGTAAAAGTATCTGACACTAAATATACTAAAACTAATAAGTATAAGAAGTAATTCTGGCAATAAATGTATCTTAATATCAAAAAATCAAATAAAAATAAATGGTCGCACTAACATGTATGTACATACTGTATAATATTGACTGATTCTCCACTTGGACAATTATTTGATCCAATATTCAGCATTTTTCCGATTAACAGAATCATTAAATTAAAAAAGAAAAAATCCCAGTAAGATAAAATACACTGCTCTAGTTAGGGATATGGGCGCATATGTGCATGGATCTGCAATAAAAGTCCAATGAAATGTATTGCATTCACAAAACACAAATTATAAAATCAGATATGTCACAGAATAAACAATCGAGTGAAACCCTAAAATAACCCAATATCCCTAACTAATTTTGAGTAGTGTGATTTAAAAATGGTCTAGTTTGTCTCTGAGGTAGCATGTTATCTGCAAAGTTACTAGTAACTAAAGCTATCAAATAAATGTAGTTTAAAAATTACAGTATTTGTCTCCAAAATGTGGAAAAGGTAGTATAAAGTAGCAGAAAATGGACATTTTCAAGTACAAGTATCTCAAAATTGTACTCAAGTACAGTACTTGAGTAAATAAACTTCATTACATTCCACCACTGGTAAAAGACAATACGGTTAAGGCTTGGTTATATAACCTAGTAGTAAAAATCAAAGTTTGTCTTATTCATAATTCTTGCTATGATTCTGTATTTAATGTGCTGTTGAAGTGTTAATGTAAAGGACAAGGGGGCCCATGATGGACAACAGCAAAATCTGTTCATCCATCAAAAATTGGACTGTTTGTGATATTTTCCCAGTCCAACCTGTGGAGTATAGCTCCCTCTAGCGTCCACATGTCCCACCTGCACACAGATTCATTAATAATACTGTCTGAAGGAATTTGATTCTCTGACGTCCTCCTGCCAATAAAAGTCGCTGTTACATAATTACATGATACAGACCAACCGGTGCAGATTCCACATTTGCCAAAGTTTGAAACTGATGTATTGTCGACCTGCTGTATCTGTCACATACTGTGAAACACATTTTTCCTCAGGCGACAGTCATTCACTTTGATTACTCCTGTCAGCCAGCGGTGCCATTACAAGCCATGGCAGTGAATGCAGATGCAGAATCCATTGTGTTTGACGCTACTGAAGCACACTCTCATTAAATTATAACCCCCCTACATGGCGGTCTTTTGCTCTGAAGAAGCCCTTTTTTAATCTAGAGTAGCACCGGATGATTGCTGAAAGTAATGATCATTAACATCCACTGTAATCCACCATCTTTATATCTTTATTTACTGTACAGTTCAGTGTGCAACATATATTATTCATGCTGATATGGAAGATAAATCCCCCCTAATTATTATCATTATCATCATCCTCATTCTCATCATCATCATCATCACACTCTGTAAGGAGGCCAAACGTTCAAATGTCCAGAGGGCTGACTGCTGAAGCAACCCGGAGCTCCTGTCTGTGTGACGAGGCGAGCGTCAGCGGGACCGAGCCAACCACAGCCAGCTTCATTTGCACACAAGTAGACCCATTTGACGGTGATGCTCGGTAGTGGCTCTCGGTGAGATACCCAATCCCTGTGATGGTCTACGAAAGCCCCACTTCGCTTCCACGCTGCTTTGCTCGGATTTGCTTTTAATTCCTTTTAAAACTGTGTGGAGATGCTGCGGAGGAAGATGCTGGCACGCACAGGGAGTCTCCATCCTGGAGACTGGATGTAGCCAGAGCCCCCAGGGGTGTTTCCTGTATAACGCATCTTGGAAGTTGGGTATTCAGGTGATTCTCTCTACTTTAACCCTCAGTAAAGCCTCATAGATGATATTTCTCTGCGCGACTTCATGGATTTGGTTCACTGAGGACCAGCTGAAGAACAGACATGGCAGTACCAAATATGGTGTTCTCTGACGTGGAAACTTTTCTGGACTCGCATCCCGAGTTATTCGAGGACTACCTGAACAGAAAGGGGAATTATAGCATGGTGGAGAAATGGCTCAAGAATCACCAGGCGAGCAAAAGTCCGGCGGCTGCAGCTCCAGCTCCTGCTCCTGCTCCAGCTCCTGCTCCAGCTCCCGCCGAGCCGAGAGAGGAGAAGAGTAACGCGTGCAAGGACAGCTGGGCGAGCAAATGTGATGGTCTGCAAAGGAGAGCCTCGCAGAAGGAGCTGCGCAAAACTTTCGCCAGATCCAAGGCCATCAATGTCAACAGGACATACGACGAATATGTGAATTCAAGGGCCCAGGAGCCCCTGACGAGCATGAGGAGGAGAGCTCTGCTGAGGAAAGCCAGCTCTCTGCCCCCGACCACTGCGCACATACTGAGCGCACTGCTGGAGTCCAGAGTCAACATCCCCCAGTACCCTTCCACAGCCGTGGATTTTAAATATTACCTCAAAGAACACAACGAAAGAGAGTTCTTCCTGGAGCTTGTAAAAGACATATCTAACGACTTGGATCTAACGAGTCTCAGCTACAAAATCCTCGTGTTTGTTTGTATTATGGTCGACGCAGACCGGTGCTCCTTGTTTTTAGTGGAGGGGACGGGCAACAAGAAGACACTAGTGTCCAAATTCTTTGACGTGCATGCGGGCACCACAGTTTTACCCTCAATGAATTCAGATGAAGTGCAGGTGCCGTGGGGGAAAGGAATCATTGGATATGTGGCCGAACACGGAGAGACCGTGAACATTCCTGACGCATATCAGGTGCCCGCTCCTCTTTGTGCATGCATGCATGCGTGTGTGCATTTGCATGAGTCACAGAAAAAGAGAGGCTGAGGCAGGGAGACAGATCATTCACTCTCAAGTCTGTCATTTTATCTGTCACCGGTAATTGATCATCAATCAAACTGCGTAACAGAGCCAGCCCCATAAGCCAGCTGGACAGAGCTCTCCTCAAACCACACATAGACACAGAACACCGCTGAGTTATAAGAATAAGAGCAGAGATATCATTCTCTCTCTTGCTTTTGCAATCCCACTGTGTGATTTGAGGAGAGTAAGTTAAAAACTAGATTAGTCTTACATGATAGCTGCAAGGACAGCACGTTGCCTTATGATGCCAGCAGCCCCTTCATCAAGAAAAGTCTAAGCAGACCTCTTCTTCCTGCTGGACCAAACATTTACAGTAATAAATATAAAGTGCTTCCTCGGGCACCACTTTTTTCAAGTCTGACATTTGTCAGAGCAAAGTTTCACATAAAAGTTATAAAATATGCTGCTGTCCTAGATGTTTTGTTTGTAAGACATGGAGTCCTGATGAGCTGTACGTTTTACTGCACTGTCATCTGAAAGTAAAAAAAAACGCATCTTCGCAATAAGTGCTTACATTGTGTCTTCATTTTGCACTCTCCCTGTGGATTGCAGGATCGTCGGTTCAGCGATGAAATTGACAAGCTGACAGGGTACAAAACCAAGTCTCTCTTGTGCATGCCCATTCGCAACAGTGACGGAGAGATCATTGGAGTTGCTCAGGCCATCAACAAGTCTTCAAGTGGAGCACTCTTCACTGAAGATGATGAAAAGGTAAGTTGATGACTATAGTTGTGAGAATAAATGAGGATTGCTCTTGCTGGTAATGCTAATGCATTGTTGCCTGCTTGCGAGTAGGGTTTGGTACACATTTGTACCGATACGCTTGGGAACCGGTATTGGTACAGGTATCAGTATCATATCGGACTGGAACAACATGAGACCGGATTGGTGCTGTTGAACCGGTATCGATTCAAATGTGATTGGTACCTGACCTTTGTACAGAGGAGATGAAGATCATTTTATATTTTTCTTTGTTTTCATTCTGATACGTTGTCTTGACTTACAACCAGTTACTATCGCCTCAGTCCATGTGTAATTGTTTCCTGCTCATTTAAAAGATAGACTTATATCTTCACAGAGGTTTTTGTATCTCTGAATCAAACAACTTTATCAAGCACACAACAGATAAAAATAATATTTGGGGCATTCTTGGTTCAAGGTATTTCTAAGTTGTGTATAAATAGAATCAGTACTGACGCAGGGCTTCAGACTAACTTTTTGGTGCTTGTGACGGAAAATATTTTGAATATGAATGTAAGGCGCACTGGTACGACCAATTCAAATGTTTAGTCACACTTAACACAATTTTGGGTGCATGTGCGACCAAAAAAGCCGCACCTTGGAGTCCTGTTATAAGTAAAGGTCACCTTATTCGAGGAACAAATGACAATTTTCTAGTTTGGTTTCCAGACAATTTCTAGCCACATCTGCTGCTATGGATAGCACAGACATTTTGTTCATATGTATATTCATGCCAGAGAATGAATCACGATGACTTGTGATCCTTTTTGCTTTCTTGCCACTATAAGGTTGACATTTTTGTGTTTAAAAGAAATGTCTCCACATGACAAAATTTGGAACAGGTTTTCATGGTTGCTGGAGGATTTATCTCAATCACTTTGGTGATCCTCTGACTGGCTTGATGATTTTTGCTCAGAGTAAAATGTTTTGACAGCTTGGATTAGAAGCAATGAATGCTGGTACAGACATTATCCTCACTGGAGAACATACAATATCTAGGTATCTAGGTGATACCTTAAATTTTTCCTTTAGCGCCATCATCAGGTCAAACTTTATTTTAATTTTTTTTATTTTTTAATATTTTGGTTAAAGTGACTACGAGGAACTTCTAAGTGTTTATGAAACAGTCTCGTGATTACTCTGATGATTATAAATGACCTGTAACAGCAAACGAGACCATCAGTGAAAAGACTGCTATTTTATATAGTTATTATTAATGCCTGTGCTCGGGTCCGATCACATATAAAATCACATATAAATACATCACCTCATTGTGATCCATCCTGTGTCTGTCACTTGCTTCCAAAACAAATGCACGCGCCGCCAGCACATGCTAGCAAAGATCTTTGCAGCAGCAGGCGCTGGTGTCGTACCGCTTTTGTCAAAAGGGGTCGCTAGAATCAACAAAAACTGAAAGTTCCACGTTTTTGTTGTAATGCTGACGTTAGCACTCAGGCACTATTGAGGCAAAGTAAAACTTTCCAGAGCTGCTAGTGTGACTTTAGACTCTCGTTTTCATTGCAGTACAGTGAAGTATAACTCAGAGGAAAGAACAGGCCTGCAGTGAAATGATCATAGTCTTCATGATTAATGTGTGGCATTTCAGGGATGTTGCTCTGTTTTTTTTAGGCAAGTTCTGTTACGTGGTGTTAGTGGTACACAAGCAGAGGGCTGTAGTGATGTCATGTTTCATTGCTGTCAGTGTTGGTGTACTCAGGAGTTTGCAGTAGAAGATTTATATAAAAAAAATAAAGATGAATTTGTCGAGATTAAAAAGAGGATTTTCTCATGTTATGATTTGGCTTATGACCTGCAAGCATGGGTCATGCTACAGAACATTTCATTCATTTTTTGTTAGATAAACCTTTCTGTGACCTAATATTCATACTGAGATGCCATTTTGTGTTTACCTTATTATTTGAGTTGCTGAGTAAATCAGAGATGTGGGTAAAGAATCATTGCTAGAGTTGTTATTTGGGAATTTACTTTAGAAAAGGGGTGGAATGATGAAAGATTTTAGTGTGGACACGATAAAAACACTCACAATAAGATGATTCGTGGTGAATTTTCGTTATTGGGATAATCTTGAATCTAGATAATCGTGAATATTCTCACAAGAATTAATTGAAAAAGCTGTCTAGCTCGCTCACATACAGTCCTAAATTGGTTTCCTGATTTGATCTGAAATGCCTAAGCCTGTCACCATTGCTGAATGCATGGCTTACACATTGTATCCTGTGATTCCAATATGTTGAAGTGAAATTTTAGCTTTTATTTGAAAGTTTTAAGAATATTTTGATGATTATCGGGATAATATCGTGAAACGCAATGATGTTGGAGAGGATAATTGATAGGACATTTTCATATCGTCCAATGCCTACTTTAGGAATGCTAAGTTTGACTTTATTTATGTATATTCAGAGTACAATGTATACTAGCTGTCCAGTGCACAATACTGAGCAAAAATTCATTCTGAAAAGTGTAAATTACAGTTATTAAATAATATTTTTTGGCATTATTGAAATTATGTATAATTAAACATTAAACCATTTTATTTACTGGCCTTTGGTTGTTGTATCATTTTATATTTTAATCAGATTTGGCCATTTTAATATATACATATTAATATGTGACGATGATATTTTTCAGATATTGTCACATATTGTCACATATTAAATATGGCTCATGCTGCTTTTGTCTTTTCCGCCTGCATGCTTTCTTTTCAAACTGAATATTTCACGTGACATAAACAGCAGGTACTGTTTGCTCTTCCACTGTATGTCCCTGTGTCCAAACTGCTAAATAATATTTATTTTTTAAAGAATTGCTCCAGCTCAGTCTGACATGTAGCATATTTGCCCTCAGTCTGTGTCTCAGTGCTCAGTTTCTAGCACAGCCTGTCTCTCGGCATCATCACATTTTCCTCAGGCAGTATCTTCCAAAGGACCTTGTTGTAATGCCACCAAGAATAACAACTGTGTAGAAGCTGTGCAGAATCTGTAATTGGTTAGTGCTTTACTTGTGTGCTTAGCGGGACAGCCAGGGTGTCAGATTTTGACTTGGTGTCACCATTTATAATTCACCATTTATGTGATGTTTGAGTGGTTGCCAAACAGTTAAGGCCAGCAAAATATTGATCAATGGCCACAGATCAGGTTGGTACTAGGCAGGTTCCAGGTGTGAATGTGTGTACAGGATAAAAATTGAGAGAAGTTGCTATGATCTATCCACAGATATTCTATTTTTGTTCAGACGTATTATGATCCAAGAGGACTGAAGCAACGCTCTTGGATGACTACTATTTATTATTTTATCCCTTTGTGAATCAGCTCAGTCTGTAAACAGATCAGTCAAGTTGGCAGTTGCAACAAAACACATAGACACAGATGTCTATGAATGAATATAACATACAAATATGATAAGTCAAAGCAGTAGGTGGGGGTGTTACATCTCAGGGACGGTTTGTGTCTGAGGGATTGTTTATTTGACTTTTCACCATCATCAGAGAGGCACGAGGAGCACGTGTTTAGTCCGTCAGCACACTTGACTAGATGTAGCAGAAAGGCGGTGACAAGCGTTACATTGACTTCCTCTGTTATTGCAGCCACTAGCCCCTAAAGGGGAAAAAGATGAAACATGAAAGCACAAAGCTAGTTGTGCTTTTATTTTACAGATGGGTTTGACTGTAGTTTATTTTATTTAAAGTATGTTTTTCTCTGTTGGAGCTCTGCTGTCGAGATTACATCTCTACACACTCTATCCATTGTTCATAATAGATGCAGATTATGAATTCTTTTTTTCTCTCCAATGTTTTGCGTACGTTTCACATTGCATTAACATCACACTAATGCCTGGGATGGCTACAGCTGAATTAGTAATGAAATGCAATGCTAGCATCAGAGAACACAGTAAGCTTCCTGCACAGCACAGCTGCAGCTCAGCTGTTATGGAAGACCTTGTAATAAGAAAATGTATCACACTTACAAAGCATTAAATGAAACTGCAATAACAGCTGTCATTAAAGACTTTAGTGTGCATTTATTTAAACAACTGCTCTTTATGTACTTTATATTGCTGGTTTTAAATCCCATGCTGCTTTAATTATGTTGTGTTGCTACCCTGTAGGACTGGTGTCATTTGGGGAGCTGGGATTATGGTATACTTAATGGTATACTTAAGTGTATAAGCTGACCCCATCATGCTATCTCTACATCTTTCTTTATTATCTTGATTTAACTTTAAATTAACTTTGCTTTTCTTTTGATACATTTTACACTAAATGTATCATTCAGGACATTTTCATGAATTTTCTTTGAATGGGATGCAAGTTCCCCAAAATGTAGGTGTGTTTGCCAGTTTTAACACCTCTGCAAGTCGATTGTCAAACAGCATTCTCCCTCTGGCTGCCAAACTTCCTGTTAAATTGGCACAAAGCATTGCCGTAATAGCAGCTTTCACAAAATTTGCCAATGAAAATCAAGAGACCACAATTTGTGCTTGGAGCCACATGTTTTTAATACGTTCCTGCAGGATATCAAATCAGATTTATACAGTGCTTGATTCTGAACTGGTTCATTACAAAGTTCTTCATATAAAAATGAGATTTGTAATGTGGATGACATACTGCACAGTGGGGACCCCAAACAATAGAGGCACACCTGTAGTGGTGGGGTGATTAAGGGCTTTTACTGAAGCTAAGTATTGACTAATTCTTCCGTTTCTAATATTGCCTTGTTTTAAGAACTTAGAGGGGTGCTTCTGAGATGATTTGGATTCTTTGTGCAACCAGTAGACATTTTAATTTTGTAATTTCACTTTTGTTTTATGAAACCTGGTGCAATACACAGACATTTTTATTTCAAAGTAACAAAAAGAGGATATTTTGTTTCAAAGTGAAAATAGAAGAGGACCTAAAACTGTACCTTGTGGGACACCAAAGTAGGAGATTTCTGCCTACTGCAACAAATTGTGATATCTTACTGGATAACTCTCAAAACAAGAGACTGTGATACCAACTAAGAACACATACAGCCAGATATAAGGCTGATAATGTTTGTTGGTTGCCTTGGTTAGAGCCATTTCTCTGCATGTAGGATACGCACATATATGAATTAAGGTAATGTGTGTCCAACAGACAAGACTGTGTGATTGTATAATGAGTGTTTACAGAAAAAAAGTCTAGTTTTTAGTGAAACAAATACACAGTGATTCATAGCAATCAAGCTCACCACCTGTGACTTCTCTGAACACTGGTTTTTACACAATGGTACATACCATTTAAATCAAGCTCCTCAAATGTAAATACATAACTCTGACTCACTTGGATCTGATCCCAACTATGTAGTGTAAAAATATAAAGAATAAAAGTCTGATGGCTATGTAGTATTGTTTTTCTTTGACCTTTTAGTGTTGGGAGCAGTTTCAAAAATCTAGTATTGTATGGTTACTGACGCTATGTAAATGAAATCTAAATTAAATTACTTACTTAAATGCTTTGTGAGCACCTGATGTTGAATAATACACAAAATAAAGGGTCACTCAAGCCTTAATAACCTGCTTTGAATGCCTGAAAGACATCATCGCACCCATTTATAACACAACTCCACCTCAGTGTAGAACAATCAGAGACACTCAGCAGAGTGCTGATCACCACCAGGTGTGTCTGGGGGCAAACTAAAGCAGTTGTTGGATCATTTGCGATTCCTACCATCTGGTTAAGGAGGGTTAGGAGTCAGCAGTCAATGGTGGTGTAAAACGGAGCAGTCAATTAAATAGGTTTTTCAGAAATTGTGAATCATAGCAACAACGTGAGGTCAGATCATACAGTCATACATGTGCACATAAATGTGAGATTAGCTTTGGACAGATAAACTCACTGACACACTGACAAACACAGACATGACCAAACGCATGGTCCCCCCCAGGCGTGATAAAAATGTTGCTCTATGGCTACGTTCATTTTGATCTTTGACTTGATATAATGAACTGTGACTCACTGCCCACTGAACAGCAGGAGAAAATCAGGGTAATTACTGCCAGTTTGGGCTTGAAGTGATAAACATTTTAAGGGGCAGGGCCGGCAACAATTCAACAAATGGAGCAGATGATATATTTATTTTCCACAAAGGATTTTTAGAAGAAGTTTTTGACAGTTTGCTGTAGCCTTCAAGAATAGTCGCCATTTCTGAGGGATGCCCAGACTTTCTAAGCACTTTGACACTAACAATAATACAGCAGAGTAGAAAACAATTCCACCATTTTTCAATAAAGAGTTAACCTTCACATGAACAGTACGTGTCAGAGATAGAGCATGTACAGACCAAAAATAGATTTCAACCATGGTTCATCTTCATTAAGCAAATCCCCCTAAATGGGCAAACGAGTGAGGAGCCTCATAATTGTACAGTGAATTTCATCTTAATCCCACACTTAAAACAAAGGGGACAAACGTTATAGAGACAAAATCAGCCAAGAAAGAAACTCATTCAACTTCTTTGATAGCTAACTGCAGAAGGTACTGACAGAAATGCCCATGAGAATCTAAGAGATACCGAGAGGTAAGGGGGCAGGATAAAAGACAAATGTGATAGATTCTCGCTCACTTTATTTGTAAAAGCTGATGTTATGGATTTGATATGTATTGCAATAATACAAATTAAACTATGCATTTTCACTTTGCTGCAGTTATTCCTCATTGATCACATTTCCTGGTCTTCAACATACAAATAAGCCCACACCATCACAATAAACACCGTAACTTAATAATTGGTACTAATTGATTACAATTTTCTAAGACATTAAATTAGTGTGTGTGTACAACTTTGTATCGAGGCCAAACGAGGTGGCAGTACACTGATGCTGATGGGGCAATGTTGATGCTTTTGTGAATAAATTCCACGACTATATCATCCTTACTGTTTGGGAAAGCAAACTCTGGTCTTAACACAAGATAAAGTCATTTTCACACTTTCTTCACCTTTATATCCTTTATTTACTATCTATTACTGAAGTATATCATATCATCAAACATTTACATTATTAGATTATAATATGAATAACTGATATTAAAGTATTTTCTTTGTATTTTCTTACAGAATTAAGTTTGAAGCATTTACAAATGCCACAAGAGCATGAATCTGAGGAGTAATAAGTATTTATAAAAACTTGATCTGTCTTGACATTACTGCGCTGATGCAAAATCCGCTGCTGGCCTCTCTTTGCTCCTGCCTTTTTCCCCCATGTACCTGTGATGTGTAGAACAGTTAAATTATTTATGAATAATAGCTATTGAGCAGCGCTTGTGGTCTTCTACAGTGTCTATTGGCTGTGTTGTATCAAAGCCCATAAATAATAGCCAGTCAAATCAATATATTTTAAATGCTAAAATTGATTGTATGAAGGATTTGTTAATCTTTTGGCGGTAGAACGGGAGAAACATTCATTTTCTGTGAAGTTACTCATATTACATTGTGTCCTTTCCACTGTTTATGTAGGTAATAACAATATAAAGCAACGACTTGCTTTGTAAGATTTGTTGAGGTGTAGATTCCTGTTGTTTAAATATTTGATGTCACCTTGAAAAGAAGCAATCATTGCTAAGTGTATTTACAATGCTGATATGCGCTTTGCTGACACAAGCTAGGGAGTCCAATATGGTATCAGAGGAAATGGAGAGCTTCATTTTGATTCCTGAGAACAATTCTTGGCTAAAACAATGATGGCTTTTCATCTTAAGCTGCAGCGTTTTAATCAACTAGTAGTTGTTATTGCTGTTGTTTCACATGGTAAATGAAGAAAGAAAGTGTTGGCTATGTAATTTTCCTTCCTGCCTCATATGAAATTTTAGTTGTAGAAAAGGAAGTCATTTAGGTCAGAGGAACTGACTGTCCCTAAGGCCTTGGCCAGTTAGTTTCATTATTAAACCACTCTTTACTGGTCAGTCTAAAGGTCTCTAGACAAAAACGTCTTGTTTGCAATGCAACCTTGTATAATGGCCTGCCTGACAGAATGTAATTAGAGAGAGCAGTGCTTTTCTTGGGTTTGCCTGGCAGATCCATAGCCAGATCCCCAAAGTCCTGTTCGCTAATGAATCTCCTCCTGCTGGGGCTATTGATGGTCACTGTCTTTCTGGAAGATCATTATTAGAAAATTCCATAGGACAGCTGAAGCAGCATTATGTATGAGCTTATTGTTCAGCGTCACGTGTTTTCCACGCCTGAAAACAATCGCATGAGGTGCTTAATTATATATAATGACTGAATGAAGTGCGTTAAGTTAATTTACTCATTAGCGTGACAGAGTGATCGTTCACGTCACATAATGATTAGAAATGTTTTTAATTTAGTGATTTAATTTCTACTTTGCATATTCTAAACTGTGTCATCATGTGCACATCAGTGCGACATGCCAGAGCAGAAGAAATGCATTTGTTCTGGTGTTGTGCACGAGTAGTTTGAATCATTAGCTGTGTCTACATGGACCTTAATATTCCACCAATAATCAGAATAAAAATGCCTCATGTAACCACCTCAATCCTCAATCCGTCCTGATCTGAATGAATTTACGATCAGATCGCGAGGGGTGGTGTAAACCTTTGGAAATCCATCCAACAGGAAAATATCAGTACCTCATAACCACATAAACGCCTAATTTGATTGTTTCTCTCTGGCTGGAATAAATATACTCTTTTATTCTAAAACGTTTTTGTCAGAGATCTTAAAAGAAGAAGAAAGAAAGAAAGAAAGAAAGAAAGAAAGAAGAGTTGTTCAAACAATTGTTTGAAAAGATGAGCGAAGCTGGAATTCATGAAACCATTGACACGTTTACAGGCAGCCTACCAACGTTACAAGGCTGAAAGTCAAAACGGAAAGGGTGGTTCTGGTTCAGCAAGAGTGTTAAGGTTAACAGTCTTCTTCTTCTTCTTCTTTTGTCATATTTCCAGCGGATTAGATGCTTCACAGCATGCTGAACAGCTTTGTCAAAAAAGTTATATAAAAAAAACACAGTAAAGCTTTCAAAATTCAACAAACCTGTAAAACCAATCAAAAACACATACATTAAAAAGAAGAGTGACAATACCATGTGATTCAAGCCCTCTTTGTAAGATCAGGTTTACACATTTCTGAGCATCAGTAGCCTGATTTATATGTATGAACATGTATGCTTCATATACGTATGCCATATATGTTCCCTTGATCTTTTCCTCCTTTGTCACTGGACTCTCTCTTCAGTATAAACAATCCGTTCTTGCCATTGTCAGCTTGCTCTTTACATTCAGATATCGGCCATACTACCATTGAAACTGTGAGATTAAAGATATGTAGCAAACCCAGGAGGATTGTAAAGAGAAATTGCAGCAATTAGAGCAGGGTTTCTCAACCTTTTCCAGTCTGTGATGCCATTTTTAGGTCTACAATTATCATGACCCCAGCAATTAGAGTTGTCAGGGTGTCATGTGAATTTATGAATCGATTGTAAGAGCACGGAAGAAGCTCCGGATGTATAATACTGAAAGTTGAATATGTTTTATATCTTTTATTAGTGCACATCAAACAAATAGAAATAGTCAGTATTAGTCTTCTCATTTCCTGCATATCTAACTCCTCATAACATCTTCCCTTACTCATGGGGACTACCTAAAAAATACTTTACGAGTTGCTCCCCAGTTATCAACACGGTGCTACAGGATGGTGTTCTTTACATGTTCATTTGTGTCTGATGAGTAACTGATACATTATCTTTTTCTAAAAGCTGAGATATCCCTGTATCAGCGGCCACAGCTGAGTAACTTCCCATTCATGTATTGTTGTAGTGTCCCTACCCTCAGGTCATGCTGAAGGCTGGTAAATATTACTGGGTTTGTTGTACTGATTGTATTGTTGACACAGCAGCCAGATGCTAAAGATAGATAGCTAAACAAAGAGGCAGAGTAAGGAAGCACACAACCTAAATTCTATTGATTCCATGTTATGGGGGCTGAGTGTCTCTCAGATAAGGCTGCACCGTGCGCTGATTGTATAGAAGTCAACCTGTGTGTGCACATCACAGCTGTCTTAATGCCTTTCAGTTTGCAGCCGCCTCTCCGCATCCTCTGTCGAGCGTGCTTGCATATTGATGTTCATTACGAAGAAAGAAATGTAGTTCGATTCCAAACTCGTACGGCGTTGATTCGATTTCAGGACACACATTAACTATAGTCATCAGGTGATTACATTATTTATGGGAAGAAAATATGAGTGAAATAAGGAATTTATGTTATCAGCCCGCGGCACAGTAAGTCGGACTATTCAGTCAAATGGTAAAATGTCAGTTGGATTGATTTATTTGTCCTCGCAAGTAATGATGCCAATGAAAGACCATTTCTTATTTGTTCCAGTTCAAACGCTGTGTTTTTCTTGGCTGAAAATATCACTCATTCACGTATTGTTTCTTGTTCGTTTTATTCTCCAAATTGTATTACCAGTTCTAAAATGTGCTACAAAATATGAGTTTTCTAACAAATCGTTCAGCGTTTCCCACCAAAACACATCGTGTGTGCTGGAGCTCTCACAAATGTGTCGAATGCATTTCCGTCCTCCTACATTGTTTACAGTCATGTTTACCAGCCACCTTCTTCTTGGCTCATTTCAGCGGTTCCATGAGAAATGGTGTGAAACCTTTAGTAGGACTGTGTATTGCCGTGCGTCACCACAGGATACCTTTAAAGATATCTGAAAGTAATATTAAAGGAACATGCAACATGTCAGTGAACATTACATAGCTACATTAAACAAATACAGCTACTAAAGTCTTTATGTGTTTGCAGTAATTTTGATAAATCATCCTGTTTTTCTCCAAATTATCTGTTCATTATGTCCACAGGTGCTGCAGATGTACCTGCCCTTCTGTGGTATCGCGATCTCCAACGCCCAACTCTTCGCTGCCTCGAGGAAGGAGTACGACAGGAGCCGGGTAAGGGCCACAGGGCCAACCAGGATAATAAACCCCCCCTTCACTAGGATCAGCATTACTTCCTCCCCCCTGATGCTGACATTGAGGCCGAGTATTGATCAGCAGCAGCCCACTTGCTGCCACTGCAGTGGGGGATCACAGAGCAGCATGCAGCCCCGCATGGACGTTTTCTCTGGATCTGTGGTGGGGGATGGGCCGGTATCCAGACTATAGGGCCTGGTCCATGGTCTAAATCTCAAAGGGAATGTTAAGAGATGCACTAATTTATGTCACACATTGATCTGTGATGGAAGAGAACATAATGAGAACACAGCTCAGAGAACAGAGGAGAGAAATGCGAGGAGCTCCCCTTACATCATGTGATTTTTATGTGCTTGTGTATTAAAATTGGATTGGCACTACCTTAGATAAACGGCCTAATTTAATTTTATTGGCAAAACTAATAATATTATACAATCCTGTTGGTTTATGGTTTCAACTGAGTGGGGAAAAACATGTTAATTTAAAGGGTCTTCAGTATTAGATGATGAAAGATTTCTGATTTAGTTTTCCAGCAGCATGCGGCTCCGATTGTTGGGAGTGATGTCAGTGGTATCTTCTTCTGTCTTTGGTGCTCAGGCACTCCTGGAGGTAGTCAATGACCTGTTTGAAGAACAGACTGACCTGGAGAAGATTGTCAGGAAGATCATGCACCGTGCCCAGACATTGCTAAAGTGTGAGCGCTGCTCTGTTCAGCTGCTCGAGGACATTGAGTCACCGGTACTGTTTTTGTTTTCTCTGCTGTGTATGTGTGTGTGTGTGTCTCTGTCTGGTACATTTGTGCAGTGGTGGAAAGCAACAAAGCACATTTACTCAAGTACTGCACTCAAATAAAAATTTTGACTGTTTATAAAGCAGTTAAAACATACTCCACCTCGAGCATCCACAACAGTAAAATTCTGCTTACACATTCAAGGGCACTTTTACTGTAAAACAGCTACTTTTACGTTGGATATTTTAGGTACATTTTGTTAATGACACTCTTGTACTAAAGCAGGATTTCAAATGCAGCACTTTTACCTCATTTTTTACATTATTGCACAGGTACTTTTAGTTAAAGGTGCAAAATGTAAGACTTGCCCACCTGTCAAATTCATACCTACACCAAAAGTGGCTGTAGCTGCTGGTAGTTGCTAGTTAGCTCAGTTAGCCGTGCAGTTAGCAGTCAGGACTGGGAGCTTGAAGCACTGGGGGAGTTTTGGTGTTTAAACAACTAGCACAGGAGCTTTGGACCAGGACGAGCCGGGGCTAGCTGGTTAGCATGCTAATAACTTCAGTAGATATCTCTGATCTGAATACTTATTCCACCACTGCATTTGTACATGTTCATGTCTGTTCTTTCTCAGGCTGAACAGTTAATTGAAATATTATAGAAATCTCAATATGTATCAAAGTACAGGAGCTGCAGTTTTTGATAAAGGTAATGAGTCACAACATACCATTATAAATGAAGCATCGTGTTGCTATAGAGATCCTCTAGCCTACAAATCATATCCTCCAGACGTAAGGGGAAAATACTTTTTTGTACAGAATCCAGCAAAAATCGCATCATCGTTATCATTTATCAAAAAAATCACCATTAAAATCAAGACTCATTGAAATATCTGTCAAAATGATCTGAATATGACTTTTTTTTTGGTTTGCATGTTGTCCAGCCAGTTTTTTTCTGTTTGCCTCACTTTCTATCAGTGAATAATATTATGTACATTAGGGCAATTTTTCAAGAGCCTTAGTGATTTCTGCCTTTTCAAATCTTCCAGGTGGTGAAGTTCACCAAATCCTTTGAGCTCCTGTCCCCTAAGTGTAGCGCAGACACTGAAAGCAGGTATGTATCTATGTTTCAGTGTAAAATTCCACTCTGCACCCCAATAACATGCAGCCTAATGAAAAACATAGCTTTCCATTAGCTTTCCATTAGCTTTCCATTTCCCCCAGCCATCCATTTTCCCCACTTCTCATACCAGTAACCTTTTCACCAAATAGTCATATCTCCACCTTTGTTTGCCTTCGGCTCCTGTACATTCTGCACAGAGCCTTGTTTGAATCTGTAAAGCTTCCATCAAGGACAAAAAAAATAAGGGAAGTTTAAAAAAAAAAATTGAATATTCTGGAGTGCTGTGGGAGTAATATGCTGATTCTGAATAGGAGGCATACTGTAGGAGCCCGTCTTAATTGGGTTTTGCTGCTTCTCTCCACTGCTAGGCATGGCTGAGTGGTGAAAGAGAGGCTTAATATTGTGTGGGATGTTTATGGATGAAAACCAATGCTGAAAGGAAGACAAACTATCCCTCGAGCCCTGCACTTTCCATGACTGATACGATCACTTCAGGGCAGTAGTGATAACCGCAACATAAAAAAATAAAAATACCAATAGTAAGAAATTAGTAGTAATCAGAGAAATGTCACTCTTCTTGACAGGCTAATTAGGTCTTCCTGGCCGAACATACTCCCTGCTGATCTGTGTTTCTGGGTTCACATTTAAACAAACAGCCAGTTTGTGAATTCAAGTAAAAAAAAACTACACAACATTTCAAACCAAGCTGATGTGACAAAAGTACAGTATCTCTGTGATGACGCTATAGGTTTACATCTGAATAACAAGCGCTGCTGTGCCAGATTTATGTGTGTAATTAAGTGAATAAATTTGGTGTCAGAAGGCGAGTGTACTGTAGGATTTCTAATGTGCCTTACAATCGCCAGCCGCCCCCATGGGGAGAATAATGTTGAGTGAGTGTGCAGTGCTGCTAGTGTGTCTGTGGCAGCTAAATGACAGACAAGAGACAGGGAGAATGAAGAGAGCAAGAAAGAAAAAGGCGATAAGGCATCTTAGCCGTCACACCAATGAGGTTTAGTCCCTTCTCAGTGTGGGTTTCACATCCACACACAGCTGTATCACCAGATCAAAGGGATTTAAAAGATCTGACATTGGTGTCTCTCCGTCTTTATTCTAAAGACAAAGTGAGCCACGCTGAACATTTACCTTGTTGCGTTTGAAGGCAAAAAGTCAGCGACTGCTGACTGCAGTTAATGTGAATGGGGAAGTGTGTGCAGGGATGCAGGTGTTTCTATGGCAGAGTGTGGGGGCGTTTGGCAATAAGGAAGACAATCACACAATTAACTTTTAATTACTTCATAAGCTGCAGGAGAAGCTTACTGATATCTACTGTAGAAGTTCATTAAATGCAAGTCAACGCAAAAGAGGAGTCCGCAAGGAGAAATAAGAAAGGCCTTTTGCAAGCTTGCAGTTCAGGTGTGAAAGACAATAAAATCTTTTTTACTTGAATACAATTTTTTTTTTTTGGTGTGTGTGCTTGAGAATTGTTTTTTAGCTGCAACCTTCAGTTCCCTGTCGGCTGAGTGGCTGTTCAGTTTGGCCCTTTTTCCCAAGGAGGCTTTTGGCATGGAGGTCAAGTGTGTGTGTGTGTGTGTTGGTCATGACTCAAAGGGCGGCTAATTTGTTCATGTCCCTTGTCTTCAAAAGCTGCATACTGTAGCTTCTAAACAGATTCACACCATATGCCACGTATAACTCATGAACTGGTAGTCGTAGACACTTGTGGAGGCACCATTGAACTCTTTTTCATTGCTCTTTCTACATCAGTTGGTTCATCAGTTCATTGGTCCATAAAAAATCTGTTAAATGGTCCACAAAGCTGCGTCCACCCTATAGCAACCGCAAATATCTATCTATGAGGCTGAAACTTGCCATAGAGGTCAAATGTGTGAATGTGAATGTGACAAATTTGTTCCACTGTTGTTTCTTCTGTTGAGTTCCTTTTGTCATCTTCCCTTCTTGTTTTCTGACCCTAGTTTCAAAGACAGTATGGAGAAATCGTCTTACTCAGACTGGCTCATCAACAACAGCATTGCAGAGCTGGTAGCATCCACAGGACTGCCCGTGAACATCAGTGATGCCTATCAGGATCCTCGCTTTGATGCTGAGGTATACACAAAATAACACACCTTTCAAATTTGACATCAGTGGGATTATAGCAAAATGAAATAATCTCAACTAGTGTTACAGAAGCACCAGTATGAAATATGCCTGTGGCGATTATCATTCAGGTCGATCAAAACTAGGCTTACTGCGTGGTGCTGAAGATGTTTTACCACTGGCATGTGTGGAGTCGCAGGCACTCTAAACGTCTGTGGGATGTTCACACGTTGATGTCACATGCGAGTCGATGAGGGACATGACTTGGGATTCATTAATGGCTGTGAAACCGCCTGGGGAGCGATGTCAGGATGGCATTGTTAGTGTGCGTTTTGATTTGTAGACAGAAGGAACAGAAATGCTGTTTATCAGTTTATGTTGCTGTCTTAACGTTCAGTTCAAGATGATTTCATAACAGTTTACACCTTGATTAATTGGACTCTCAAGTGATCGTCGTGACCTTAAGGACTCATGCAGGTGTCAAAATTAAAATGGCTGCCAGTCAGTAGAACTGATGAAGTCATTTTGAAGTCATCTCTTCAAGACCAAACGTAAAGTCCAGCTGCCTTTGACTTTCCTATTTTTAAATTGAAGTAAATTAATGTATTATTTCTAAATGATTGTTATTTTTTTCTTTTGTTACCACATGATGAGAAATTGCATACTACCCCCTTCTCCCATTTGTCAGCTGTTAATTGATCTCTGTGGAATAAAGGCCTTTTCAAACCAGGAAGTGTTAACTGCAGCGGCCGGTGCTGACGCTGCACAGGCCTAAGCAAAATCCCACAGCGGCTAGCACAGCGATCCACTCTGCATCCAGCTGCAGGCAGCAGAAGTTGACATGGTCAACCTTTAGCAGCAGTGACAGAAAAATGGAAAACGTGTACTGGGTGGAAAAGCTACCAGCAGGGCAACAACTTCCTGCTTCTAGTTTTTAAAGTTGTTACTGTACTCTGCATCGTGCAGATCCTATATTTCCATATAGCTGTGCTCTTCCACTAGAGACATGTAAGCATAGTTAATACTCCAGTGGTGAAAATATAATTTCATACTAGAGAGATGGGTATCATTTTAAATCTTTCAATACTTGTGCTCATACTACATTTACAGTTTTGTAACAGGTTCAGTCTTTCAATCTTACTTTGAAGAATATAAACAAATCAAATGCATCACACCCTAATACTGTAGTGATACAAAGCAGCTTTCTCAAGATGAAATACAGTTTAAAATGAACAAAATTACGATTTTAAATATAAAAATAGCAGATTAAAGAAGATGGTAAACAAATGGAGCTGCAACCTGCTGCATTATTTTCATAGCTGATTAATTTGCCAGTAATCTTCTTGATTAATAAATTAATTGTTTGATTGTAAAACGTCATCAAAAGTTCCTGAAGCCCAAGGGAATGTGAACAAGCTTTGTTGGGTTTAAGGTTCAAGACCCAGTCCTATTTATACTGAAAGCTAAAACCAGAGTACAGTGCAAAGAACAGGAAGTATTTCTTTGGATATTGCAGTTAATTGTCATTTTATTCTGTTTTTACACTCCCACTCTTCTCAGGCCGACCAGTTCTCTGACTTCCACATCCGCTCTGTGCTTTGTGTTCCTATATGGAACAGCAACCACCAAATCATTGGTAAGTTACCATATCGAGCTTCCTTTTCTCTCAAATGCATTTGATGATTGATTATTTATGTTTATTTTTGTTTATTAGTTTTCTGAACTGAAAAAAAGCACCTTCTTAATCTAGAAGTAGGTTTCTAGTTTAATTCTCGTACATGCCCTTTGCTTAAACAGCCGGGGGTTAAAACCTTACAATGGAAAGAGTATTTTTGTGCTTATCAACAGACATATCTCATCAATGGGCTAATTAGCCTACTAACAAAATGATCAGAGGGCCATGATGAGGTTGTTAAAGGGCTGCATTTGGTCCAGGGGCTGCCAGTTGAATAGGTGTGGTTTAGGATGTTGGGGGGTCAGTCTCTGTGCACGTCAGTCAAGTTCTTCCACACAAACTCAGAAAACACTTTCTTTATGGATCTCGCTCTGTGGTCAGAAACATTGCCGTGTTTAACAGGAAAGTACCTTACCCAAACTGTTGGAAGTACATAATGATATAAAATGTTACTGTATGATGTAGCATTAAGATTTAGCTTCATTTGAGCGAATGGGATTAACACAAACCATAACATAAGCACGAAACCTAAAGATAGAGATGTCCACATACTTTTGACCATTTGTGCATCTGATGAATCGTGTAGAGTTCACATAAACTCATAATGCAGGTATAGAACATTTTTTCTGCAGAGTGGACAATAAGGTAAAGAGGGGCTTGAGCATGTGTTCAGCTGAGGCTGCATGTGTGTGATTAGATCCACGCTGCAACTTCACTCCACACTCGGAGGTGGAGTTCCCATCTTCTCTCTGTGTGCTTTGTGTTTCAGCCCCAGGCCAACACCACACTGACACTCTGATAAATCATTGATCTCTCGTCTGGTTTTGGTGCTGGATATTGCAGTGAGGAGCAATGGTAGCATCCACTTGGTCCAGTGAGGTCTGACGCAGGAAGTCATTAGTTTTATTCGAGTGCAAAGTGATCAGCATATCTGCCGCAGATGGTCGGTGAAGACCATGTTTTGTTTTTTTTTTAGCGTAGGTGTAAGTGCATTTGTTGGGGAGGGGAGAGGGAAGAGGAAGAAGAACAGAAACAGTGAGGGGAGAAAGAAATGCAGCGTGTGTGGGTGGCACCTGAGGATTTCCGGAGTGAAAAGAAAAAAAAAAAACATTATACAAACAAAGCAGCAGGAGATGAAATTCTCAAGTCAAGGATGTCCTTGTGTCATCTGCCAAGGTTACAGCCAGCTCTTTTAAAATATAACCACAAGAAATCCTGTTTAACAATAATGACCTTTAATGTTTAATATCAAGTGTGAGTAAAATCGTATTAGCATTTCCTTCATCATATGCCATGAAAGTTATTTTAATAAAGGTGGCTGATTTTTGAAATTCTTTTACCAAAGACTATAAAACAATGTTGGTTTTGCTGGCTTGAGTTGCCATTTTGCTCTGAAAAAATAGGAGATGTCAACGATGACTCAGAAAGAGCCAGGCTAGTCCAAAAAATCCATGTCATTACGCCTTGGTAATTTCCAAATTAATAAATAATTTAACTGAGCACACTACTAAATCCCCATTATGCCACAGTTTGATTGTGATGGGTCATGATAGGCTTGCACTGGTCACTCAAAAGTATTGCAGGTTAACATGGACATTTATCATGGGTTATCTCGCAGTTTGTGGTGTCAGGATTCAGATTTCTCAAATGCTGACTGAACATCAGACCAGTATTATGATTTTAATGAAACATATCTAATATTTGTAAGTGGAATTAGGAAAAAATATGAATGTGATATCTTAGTTTCAGCTGGTAACTGACCAGGGTATAGTGTTCATATAGTAGTGTAGTGTTGCTATGACATGCAAAAATATCACCCGTGAAAAAGGTCTCTTACAGGTGTGAATATGTCCCTCATCAGCTTTGCACATCTGGAGACTGCAATTTGTCTTTTATTTATCTGTGCAAAACTGCTCAAGCAAGGGGATTTTGATTGAACAACCCTTTTCAAGTCCAGCCACAAGTTCTCGATTGGATTGAGATCTGGACTCTGACTCAGCCACTCCAGGAAGCCATTCCTGTCTAGCTCTGATGAACATTTTAGCTAACAGTGCTCAGTGTGTTCCACAAACTGCACATCCCTTTATGATTAACAGCTACCTTTCGCATAAAAGCAGCGGCCAATATGGGCAGATTCATTGTGATTTTCACCTTTATTAATCTTTTTCTGTTCCACGGTGATTGCCAATTTATTTCTCTCACCGCACTGACTCTGGGTCCGCTCCTGTTTGCCAGATCTGAGCCACAAGCAAGCCATAGCATGGCCAGATGTCAGCCGTGAGTGAGCCGACAAAAAAAAACAACTGTGACCCAGATTTGGGCCAGTTCTGGTTTATTTGGTTCGCTCTTGGCTGACCACCCAAGTACCATCATTCCAGGCAGTTTGTGGGCCGGATGAATGTGTCTGGTGCGGGCCAGATCTGGGCTGCTACAGTTTTGCTATGTGAGATGGGGACACTGGAAGGGTCAAGACTTCACCTCTTTAGAAAGATTACTCATGTGTTAAAGGTCCGGTGTGCAGGATTTAGTGGCATCCAGTGCTAAACCGATAAAAGGATGGACAACAAGACCCTCTCTAGAGCCAGTGTTTAGTTTGTCTGTTATGGGCTACAGTACAAACATGGCCTAGCAACATGGTAAACTCTGTAGAAGATGCTCCGCTCCCTCTGTAGATATAAAAGACTCATTCTAAGGTGATGAAAACAGAGTAATTCTTAGCCTCAGATGATTATATATCAATGAAAACATAATTATGAATATTATATTCTATTTCTGCCAATAGTTCCCTCTAAATCCTACACACTGGACCTTTAACGGTGAACTGAAGTGGCTGCAGGATTGAAAACTCACACAACACAATGGGCCATCTATGTAAAACTTCTAATGGAGCTGTAAATTATCATCATATTATGGTTTTTGGTGAAATAACACTTGTGACAATGGGAATGTGGAGTAGTTAAAGATTATGTGGTCGCCACAGGGCTCTAAGCAGTCATTTAGTTTGCTTATGCTCAGGGCCACCTCTGCTGCAACTCATCGCAAATTATATGCTTATTACAGAGGGAGCAATAAAAGATCTGAGAAGAGATCAACCCTGTATTTTAGATTTAATGACACCTTAATGAAAATTGTTCTTAATCCCGTTTCACTTCTGTGGATCTCCAGCCATACATTGAAATTAAAATGTCACTTTGGTGGCAGGTTTTTTGACCTCCTAGAGATAAATAAAAATGGTAATGTGTAATTACTTTTTAGCATAATTTCTCAGTGACAGTAAAAGTCTCGATCAATTAAATGTTTATGCTTTTATCAACAAAGGCTTTCTCTGTTTTTAATTAGATGATGAGAGAAGCCATCTAGACAGGGAAAACTGCTGTCAAATAAAAAAGCATTGTAGACAATAACTGGATGCCCTGTCAACGATAACATTAATTAAAATGTCCACAGTGCTACATTTTTGCCAATTTGTATCACCCTGTGTCATTATAATAAATGTAGCCTTAAACTGTCTTCATCAAGTCTACTGCGGTTTTTAACATATAGTAGTTTGAGACAACAGATATCTAGAAATCAGAAATTAAATTAGAAATATTTCATTGTTTAAAATCCCGAATGTCCAGCACCATCAATTTAAATAGTCGTAATCACCATTACTTTAATACTAGACATGCATCAAGAAGTTGTTTTTCACTTCCTGTTTCAAACGCTGATGTAAGGCAATGTACTGTTATGTGTAGACGAATGAAACCACTCCATTTCTTTCAAAAGAAATTGAATGGTTTGCCATCAGACATACAAAACAGTTTCCAAAAAGTGGTTAAAGGAAAAGTTCACCCAAAAATGTCAATTCAGTTGTTATTTACTCAGCATTCTCGTGCCAATAGAAATCAGGTGAGTCCACAAAACATTTCTGGAGCTTCACAGCAAACCAGTGTGGCAGCATCCTCCTAGAGAAAACTGAAGTAGATGGGGACTTGTTTTAAAATGTAAAAAAATCAACTGAAAAAATAACTTAAAATGGCTCCCAAATTGATTTGAAAAGACGTTATGTACACTCTCTTTAAGCTGAAATATTCACTGTAGCTGCTAAGCTAAAAGTGTTAGCGCACAGCCTGTGGGCACTTGTAGTTTTGTTGTTGTTGATACATTGTTTTTTGTTTTTTGTACTTTTTTGTTTTATGCCCTTTTGCCTTGGTTTTAGAAGTTTTTATTACGATGTTAATAAATAAATAAATAAACAAATACTGCTGTTGTTGAATATACTGCTGTTTATGTGATAGGATGTTGTGTCTCTGCCTAAGTCCCATTAATAATGCATGTTAGTCAATGACAGAGTGTGTGGGTTTGATCCTCTTTTAATTGCAGACGGTTATATGCTGTGGAGCCTCGCCAATATCAAGCTTTAAAAACAACATTAAGCTCTTATTGTATGAATAAACTGACCTTGTGTTACAGGTGTCGCCCAAGTGCTGAACAGGCTTGATGGGAAACCGTTCTATGATGCAGACCAGCGTCTCTTTGAGGTGCTTGATTTGATCAACATTTTCCCAATTATTGGAACTGATGTTTTTTGACGATTTGCTGATAAAATAGGTTCATAATCTGAATCTGAAAAGTAGCAAAGTTATCAAATAAATGCAGTGGAGTAAAACGTACAATATTTGCCTCAGAAATGTAGTGGAGTGGAAGTAAAGTAAAGTAAAGTAGCAGAAAATGGAAATACTCACCTCAAAATTGAACTTCAGTGCAGTGCATGAGTAAATTGTACTTAGATACATTCAACAATTGGTTATTCTAAATCTTTGTACTAAAATTTAAAGTCTATGCCAGTTCTTAATATCTGTTACCACTCTGCTTGATTACTTATAATCTGTATTGGCCCCGAAAAAACACAAAGGTCGATACCTAGCTTTTAAATAATTCTCAACATACAGTAGCCTGTGGGTGTATTGGAAACTGTTACTCAACAGTTTGTCTTCTTTTTAACCTTTTCTTAGGCGTTTGTGATCTTTTGTGGGCTCGGCATCAACAACACCATCATGTACGACCAGGTGAAGAAGTCCTGGGCCAAGCAGTCTGTGGCTTTGGATGTAAGAACACCAAGTCTTATTTGAATTCCTGCCTCATATCAGGATTTGGAAATAAAAAATGTTTTGAAAAATAAATATTTTTATCTGCTTACATTTGCATAGACATTACTGTGCTAACTGTAATGCTGCTTCAGGGTGTTGATTTAAGTTGATTCTGCTCTTGTTTTAAACTTCAGTTTCCTTTTGTCATGCCTGGTTGCTCACTGTGTTAGCTCTCATGCCCTCCCTTAGATGATATTTCCCCCGTGCGTCCTATCTGTTTTGCTATTCCATTAGCTATAATGGCAACTCTATTTTCCTTTCCAGTCAACATATGCTCTGTGCTGTAACATTTACCCAGAAATCAGTGAAAACAACGACTGCTGCACAGCTAATATAAAACCTTAATTATTCTCTCTCAGGGCTCTTTGTGCTTGGCTCCTTTTTTAGTCTCATATTTCCACAAGAGTGTACATGTGAGAAAAAAAGTGCTGAACTCTCTTTGCAGATAACATTCTCACAAAGGTTTTTATTGAAAATTAATGAGAGGCAGTGAAAAGCAATCCCTCATCTGCCCTGCAGTATGTAGCCATTCAGCACTACTCAGCCTTTGCGGTATGTCCTTAGATTACAATGGGGAGCTTTCAGGTGCATTATAGTAGTTAGCACCACATTGTTTCAAAGTAGGAAAGGCAGAGAACAGAGAAGATAGGGCATTTAAAGGAGAGGCGCAGAATGAACTAATATGTAGATGCATTGCTCCTGGCAGCGCTGAATAAACATGAGCATTTATGATCAAATAAGCAACTGCAGGTCTGAGCGAGGTATTTCTCTCAGGAAATGAAGGGAACATGGCGATGGAATCAGGGCTGACATCGCTGCTCTCGTAGACTGTACCAGAGGCGAGTGTTAACTTCCTCATCTAGAAGATCTGCTGGATGTAATGCTGTAATACGGATGTGCGGTATTTACAAGCCGTAGCCACTGTTGCGCTTCTCTTAGAGCCCTACTGGGTATTTTTAATGACTGGAAAAATACACTGAGTGACACTGTGTTGTTATTTCTGCAGGTTTTGTCTTACCATGCCACTTGCTCCAAGACTGAAGTTGACAAATTCAAGGTAACAGATATTCACTGTTGTTATCGTTACGTCTATCTCAGCAAACACATTTTTCTCTGTGGTGGGATTTATTTTTTTTATTTATTTTTTTTTCAACTCTGAGCTCAGCACAGATATTAAAGTCGCAACTCATGTGAGACATTACTTGTTCTTAAAGCGTATCCTTTAACAGTAATAACAATGCTTTTAAAAGATAAAACTGGCAATATTCAATATGAGGTGGGGATAAATAATATTCCTGGGGTCTATATTTTCTCCCCAGTTTTATTTTTCTTAGCAATGGAATAAAAGTAAAATAAAACTTGGCTTCCGCTGAAGGCAATGGTTTCCAATTTACAAAGAGAAGCAGGTATTGTTCAAAGCACATAAAAAGAACATCCAGTTCAACAGAGAGTGGCAGGGATGATGAGTTTTTAGAGGCTAACCTGGAAGTTAAATGTAGCATCGCCCTGGTTTCCTCAACAAAACACCGCTGGGATTTTTGAATTGATTTGGGATTTTTGCAAACAACAAAAAACAAACAAACAAAAGTTTATGATACTCACAGGTTTTGTTTAGTGACTAGTTAACAAGCGCCCTTTTTTGAAACATGTTAACGCTTTAAATTGAAATTTGGGGTATTTACTGACATATTTTATGTCATGGAACAAAACATGAAAATATCTTACATTTGTGCTAACCACAGACCTTGTTTCAAGTTTTATGCAGAAGGAAATGCATTGAACAGGCTTGTTTGATGTCATAAACTTTTTTTTTTTAAACTGGAGCTGATATTTGTGACCTGTTTTTAAAGACTTAAATGTCTTAAGTATGAATGAATTGGCTTGGAGCTGCATGTCACAGACAGAGGACAGAAGTACTTTCATTTGTCTACATGACATTGTCGGTTCTGGTTCATTGACAGTAATAAAAATTAAGAATAACACTAGCTTTTTCCAAGTCTAAGATCATAGGATTATATGTTATTTCTGTCATAAAGTGTATCATCCTTCTAATAAAATGAAAAAAGACATCACTAAAAGGCTAATTGCAGGAACTGTGTTCCTACTTTTCTTCAAAGCAGAGAATGACGGAGGATATGGAGTAATTACTTACCCCTCAGTTCCAGGGAATACTCCAACAAGTCCTCATACCTCAGTGACCAAATAGGTTGTTTGTTGTTGCTTTCCAAACGTAGCCAAATGAATATTTTATGATCTGAAGCATGGAAAAAGACAGTCAGTCTCCATTATATTTGTAGTCTATACACACTGTCGGTGTGGATTACAATTTGTGATTATCAGGTTTGCTCTGGTGTTGCAGGTAATTGCCAAAATTTAATGTCATTGTGTTCATTCTTCTGTAGATGTGTTTCATAGTGTCTAAGCGTTATATTGAGTTCATTTAAGACATATTAGTGAAAAACAAAACTATTAAAAGCCCATTACATTTCAGCTAAAGCCCTCCATTAAACAAATTATAATTCAAGACTTAGATTCCCTGTTGTCTTAGAAATCACGGGAAGGTAAAATCTTGGAAATTTAGCTCATAACGGATATGTTTTTCTCAGGGGCCCGTTAATAAGATATCTCTTTCTAATTAAATAACACCTTTTCATCAACTGTAATGGGAAAGAAAAAAATATGGCAACAGAGAGGAATCACTGGCATCCATGACTTCATTTTCCAGTTCCTCCAACAAACTGCTGTAGCACACGAGTGTAAATATGGGCCGAAAATTCCCCAGAGAAAACAAACTAATTGTGGTATTTGAAATGGATTACTCCAATCAATAGGCAATCATTCTTAATGCATTATTTATGACTATGAAAAAATGAAAATATCTACATTTTTAATTGGCATTGACATTTGTGAAATATAGATATGACCTATTTTCCTTCACTTTCATGTGTAGGATTTTCCCCTGTGGCTGCAAAGTAGGAACCCCGCTTTCCAGTGTGCCTGTGTGATCTTTCAGCCCCCCCTCCTCTTCATCCAGCACCACGCTCTGCTTCCTGCCTTTCCCCCCACTTTCTTTCTTTCATAACTGCTCTACATAAGGAGCCTTATGGAGTACAGTTGACTGGGATTCCACCGGAGTGCAAACGGCAGCGGCAAACAAACCCGGCTGACATTTCGTAACCCGGGGCTGTGAATTAAGAGAGAGGAGAATACCTGCTGACCTGACAGGCAAACATTTGTGAGGGAAACGTGGTGCAGCTCTGAGGAGGAAGAGAGAGCACAAATGTGGCTGTACTGAAGCTATAACACAGATTTCTTAAGAGAGTTTTGACTCATTGGAATGAGATGCAGGTTAGAAAGCATGAAATGGTCATATTATAAATGCTGACTACAGGCAGATAAGACCTCTCTGCTCGTTGTGCTCATTAAGCCCACACTCAAGATAGGAGACATGGATGCATTAGCATGAATATGGTTAATTGGAAATCACGTACATTTTTGTTTTTGTTTGAATAATAATGAAAAAAAGCCGTTGATGATCGCTGCTGTGTAACTGCGTTTGTCAATGAGCTCTGAAAGTAAACAACAGTGAAATCCTTCGGTAAAGCTCCCTCATTAATCTTAACCCTCTCCGAATGAGTCCACAGAGTCTTAATTAGCATGTCTCCATATTTCCATGTATCATCTAAAAATGGCACCGCATTCTCTGACCTCTCCAGCCTTTCCCGCTCTCTAAAGTCACTCTTTCCTCCTCTACGTTTCCTCCCGCCACTATGAAACAGGCTGCTAACATCCCCCTGGTCTGCGAGCTGGGCATCGATAAGCTCTCCTTTGACGATTTCTCTCTGGACGTCGACGCCATGATAACGGCCGCTCTGAGGATGTTCATGGAGTTGGGAATGGTGCAGAAATTTAAGATCGACTATGAGGTGAGAGACAGACTTTCTTTATCCTTCACTGAACACTGTTCCTTCAGTGGCCGAGTCCTAATGTGTCCTCACGACAACTCAGCTGACCCGTGTGCTCATCTCTGTGTCTGTGTTCCCCTGCAGACACTGTGCAGATGGCTGCTGACTGTCAGAAAAAACTACAGGATGGTTCTCTATCACAACTGGAGACATGCCTTCAACGTCTGTCAGTGCATGTTTGCCATGCTTACGGTAAAGATCATGCTGCTATAACTGTTGGTGTGACGTTAAGGAATTGACCATTTATAGCAAATGTTCATACACTTAGATTGGGTGGGAAAAGCTCTCAAACAATCAGATTTTACCTGAATCTACAATACCAAAAGCTTGGAACATAAGGAGGGAGGGTGCCAGCACTGGTGGAATGTAACTAAGTAGATTTACTCAAATACTGTTGCTGTATATGTTCTTGTGCATTTAAAAGATCTTGAAAGTTTAAAAGGTCAAAGTCCGCACCAACAGAAGCTCCTCTCTCCCACAGAAAACACTGTTCCTGAAACGCCTCGTCAGTAGTCTCGCCTTTAATTCTGTGACTTTGTGACATCACACTACGTCACCATGTCACACATTTGCATGATCAATGCCTGGCGGCTAGTTTGGCACGTAGGAATCAATGTAACACAGCTGCTCTGTTGTTGTTAGCTGTGCTGGCTCAGGCGTGTGTGAGCTGACCAATCATTGGAGACTGGGTATTTGGGAGGGCGGGCCTTAAAGGGACAGGAGCCTATACAGAGCGTTTCAGACAGAGGGGGAACACTGATGTACTGAAAATGAGCATAATAAGTCTCCTTTAATATTGATTGAAGCAACTGTCATTTTGGTTGAAATCTTGTCATAAATGAAGGGAAAAGGTACTTTTCTGTTTGACCTCTGTTGAAATCGCTGATATTCAAATTATGACTCGTTGTATAACTCACTATACAAACAGCCAAACCAGAGATGTTTGTTTGAACAGAGACCCCAAGAGAAATACTTCATGCGGTCCCAGCGGGCCTTTACTTTATCAGGTCCTTGGGGCAACTCACACACACACACGCTCATATACAAACACTACAGCGTAGTTCATTTAATCAAGCACAGCATTAATGAACGGTGTCCCATCTGAATTGATCATTGGCAGAAGGAAATGAAATAGAAGTGTGTAAGCTGTTCTGGGCACCTCCGCTCTCCGGCCATGTGTTTTAATGAGTGGGCCGAGGGCCGTGCTATCTTTGCCGCTATCCCCACAATGACCTATAGTGACTCACTCAGCACATGGCCTCCAGAACCCATTCATCCAGCCCATAAAGCTCTCTGTGTGACTCTGTGACTGCAGTCCCACTGGCTATAGAGGGAGATACTGTTTATTTTAGGATGCTGCTGCAGTCAGAGTGTTTTTTTTTGTTTTTTTTTATTTAATCGGGTGTGTGTTTGTTTTGTCATCTGTGCCAATTAGACGGCAGGCTTCCAGGAGACTCTGACAGAGGTGGAGATCTTAGCGCTTATTGTAGGTTGTGTGTGCCACGACTTGGACCACAGGGGCACCAACAATGCTTTTCAGGCCAAGTAAGTGTTTACTCTTTATCCGTCTGTTTCTGCCGTACACAAACACATACATACTCTCCCTCCTACACACTGTTTATAGTGTGTTTTCCCACCTGCAGCAGTCTGCAGTAGTCCAGCCCGGATCAGCAAGAGTCAAGTGGCAAGTTGTATAAGGCTTATATAAGGGTCTGCTTAACGAAGAGACTGTAAACACTGCTGACTCTGAGCACATTTAGATCAGTGAGTACATTAAACTGCTTAAACTTGGTGTTCTCTGCACTCACAAAGGTTATTATAGTAAACTAGGTGAAAAAAAGACATAGTCATGAGCTGAATTAAACTAAAACATTCTTTTTAATTCATTTTTTGTGTTTTTAAGAGACTTTATAACAGTAAAGGACGGCTCATTCACAGAATTAAAATGGTATTGTCAGTGACTATGAGGTTAAAGTGCAGGCTCTTCATATTAGGGTGTTAACATCCATGGCATATAAACAGCATAATTATATCATTTTTTGTACTTCACTTTAAGATGCAAGAAAATAATTCAACAAGTCAACAGCTTAAACAAATACGTCATATGTTTTAATTGTTGTCAAATCCTCTGTGATCTATGAACGTTTGAAGTCTACACCCACAGACCACACTGTTGTTCTGTCACACCTGTGCTGCAGCTCTTGATTCATTAGTTTGCCTTCTATCCACCGCGATGTTTAGGATCTTTATCCAAAACTGTTATCTATTTATGAAGAGGCCAACGAGACACCCTCTACAGCTAAAAGTCAGCACTTTAATCTCATGTTTTATTTCAAATCTAATGTGCTGGAGTACAGAGCCATTACAATTAAAAAGATACTACTGTCCTACCATTCAGCACACTAACTTTACCACTTTCATTTTACTTTACTACCTTCAGTACGCCAGGCTCAGTTCTCAGTATTTTTTCTCCACATTAAATGCTGATCGTATTCAATGTTGAACAATTGAACTTCAGCTGCAGATTAGGTTATGACTCTCAGGTTTCTCTTATTGTTGAGCAATAAATTGGCAACAGAGTGCAGAGTGAGGGAATTACAACAGATTCAACAACAGCAGACTTTGTTTCTCAGTATGCGTTGAATGCTGATGATGTTATCCCTCTTCTTGATCCCTGTGTTTGTGTTTGTGTTTGTGTTTGTGTGTGTGTCAGGACGGGCTCAGCCCTCGCTCTGCTTTATGGGACCTCTGCTACACTGGAGCACCACCACTTCAACCATGCTGTTATGATCCTGCAGAGCGAGGTGCACTATGTTCCAATATCTGCTGCAATGCAGTTACCATGAAGGGTCTGCTAATGCCTACCACTGCATGTTGTTATTTGTGCAACACATTCAAACCCTGTCTACAACTAAGTTTAACTCTTTAACACCCCTCCTCCCTTTAAGACACCGCAAGGTTTTAATCTTTTTGCTGCTGCGTCTTATACTTCGATCATTTCTAGGATGAGGCCTCTCTTTAAAATGACTGCAGTGACCAAAAAGACCAGAGTGTAATTTATCTGTACAGTAACCTGCATTAAGCTAATGAAGTCTAGTACAACAATTCGACATTATACAGAGAGGTGTTTGTGTTTTCTAGGTTAAACTGATTTAAATAGGGTGGACAAAATAGTAGACACCTGTCAAAAACAATGCAACAGCTCCAAAAACTGTAGTCGTATGAGGTCGTCATTAGCAACACCTGTCCTTTTCCTGCTACGACCTGCCAAACGGTTTACTATCCTGCAGGTGGAACAGTGGAGGGAAGAACTCATAAAGGACTAGTTCATCATTTTGGGAAATAAGCTTATTCGCCTTCTTGCCGAGCATTAGATGAAAAGATTGATACCACACTCATCCTGAAAACATCCCATTAGACCGATAGTCCGTTTGTCCGACAGCCCGCTATCCTGAAAAGCAAATTGCTTGTAAGGCCCGTTGTTCCAAAAATACACACTCTCTGTGGAGTATTGTGACCTTAATATCTTGTGTCAGGTTAGGGTTAGGATATGTCATTTGGTGTAAGGCCAGAAAAGCCTCTTAAAGGCATAACCCTCGCCCATTCAGCACAGTGGTAAGGACCAGCAGTCACTGAGCGAACAACTGCTGGAAAAGCGTGTATTTTCGGAGCAATGGGCATTTGTTTTCGGGATAACGGGCCTTTGGGTCAATTAGGGTATTTGTCTGGACACACTGACTTCCTGGAGTGTTGATTTTCTCCCGTCTTACAGTATTCTGCTGGCTGAGACACATATTTAACAGACAGATATGAGAGTGGTGTTGATCTTCTCATCTTACTCTCAGCAAGAAATGAAATACGCATATTTCCCAAAATGTCAAAATATTACCTACCTACATCTCTCGATTTACTTTCTTGCCTTCTAAATAAAAAATGGCACATCCTGCTTTACCTTTAAAGTAAAATGAAGGGAGTTTGTGTCACGGTGCCTGAAGGCAACCATGTGGTGCCTCGATGTCTGCTGTATGTGAGCGAGAAAACAAATAGCTCAGGCTGCCCTCAAATCAATGTAATTACAGAGGCGATAGATTTGGTGCTAATTGGTTGAGAGAGACATTTTACCAGGTGACTGGGTTTGCATGAAGTCGTAATTAAAGACGTTTTGAGGGAGCAGCTGAGCTGAGGCTTAGCAGGGTATGTTCCAGTGGCTTCATTATCACGGTGCTGACAACACAGTAAGCTGACAAATGTTTGCTTGGAATATCATAATGGTTCCTGTTGATACTGGGGTTGAACTAACCCTGTCCTATTAGCATATAAATGAATAGTGTGGCTAATTCAAGTAGAAGAGAAAGCTCACGATTCAGTCCGCCCAGCCGCCGTTAACCATTCATTTAAAATGTACACTTTTAAACGTCACTCACACCCTTTGTCTCTCTCAATTTCCTCTCATCATTCTCACTTCCTCTTTTCCTCTCCTCCCTCCTTCATCCGCTCCAATTGTGACAGAATGAGAGAAGTCCTTTGTGTTTCTGCTATCACGTAGTTCAATATTTCATGGGAGCAGATGAGCTCATGACTGGAATCTACTGTGACGTGCTTTGGACTTTTATTCTCAGCGTTTAAAAGGAAAACAGAGGTCATCCAGTTTAGAGGATCTCGGCTGCTTTCTCATTATCATCATCTCTCATTCTGGTGCTTTTCTGTTATCACCTCGACATCGTCTTTTTTTCTCCACAGACAGACCGTTCAAACCGTCCTCTAGAGGAGGGTGCCTAAGTGGTGAATGAATGTATAATACATAATGGGGAGAGGCCTGTTTGAATGATAGAGAGCCTCAAGTGAGAGATGTTGCTTACTTATTAACAGCTGCTGCCTCCCCTCCCCGCCTGCACAGATCCATTCAGTGTTTATTATTGCACGTTTTTACTGTTATGGTCTAGTTGTGCAAATAGGCCTTTTTCCCGGAAGGCTTCTTGGACACGTCATAGTAGGGAGAGTCAAAACACTTCCTCGTTCACACACTCACTTCCCCCTATATAACAGATACTAAATAGTTTTATAGTGAGCAGTTATGAATCATTGTCATTTAGCCTCATCACTGACAGATCTAGTGTATTTTTATGACACATTGCATTGTGGGATGTTTACACAAAGTAGCATACTTGCCGTGAACGATAACGTTTTTTGTTCTATTGTAGGAATAAGGGATAGGAGGAAAACTCTCAGGATAAATTGATCGTGGTGAATTTCCATTTACCGGGATGATCGTGAATATCCTCACGAGTGACTTAAGAAAGCTGTCTATCTTGATTACGTATAATCCTACATTGATTTCCTGTAATATTTTGAATTGCCACAAGGTGAACATCCTACATCTTTTTACATCTAAAGCCTGAAATCAATGTGTGGAAACATTATGGATTCCAAGCTAAAGACGGACAGGGAGACGAGGTGTCCACCATTTATGTAGCCTTTACTTATGCAGGAGGGCCTTATAATTTATAATTACTTTATTGAACATTGTTGGATTATTTTTCACTGGTAAGGATCTTTACCAAAAGGATGTGTGGAGTCCAGGATGTTTCAGTGCAACTGAGAGGAGTTTTAAGAATATATTGATGGAGCAATATCGTGAATCACGATTATAAAAAATATTGTGCTCAATATTGTGTAGTGAAGACAGTGTGATTTCAAACACAGGCCTGATATTGTGCTTGTGACTTTTCCCAGATGATAGCTGGGGGACTCACAATGGCAAACTTGATTTTATTTTTCTAAAAAAATGTTTAATCACAATGTAAAGATAAAAGGGAAGCAGTATTTAGAGTTTCACAAATTCATTTTCCTCTCATGGATCCCTAATTTACCCACTAATCTGACTGAATTTCCATTTTTTTCAATTAACATTTTCTTTTTGAGTATTTGAATCACTGAAAAATAGGAGAAAAATGTGGGAAAATGAGGTAAATCAGACTCGAACAAACTAAATAGACAAAAACGTTTTCTTCATCTCTGTGATGCATCTGTTCATTATTATTTGTTATTCAAATGATACGTGGTTATTTTGATATCCAGAGAGCATGGCATAAGTTAACAAAAGTGGTGTCACTTTCTGAGTCATTCATATGTTTGTCCCAGAAGATATTATTGAGACTACATTATTTGAGGCTCATACTGATATTTTAGAGTAAAATCATTCAAATACCAATCAGATAATCTGAAACTTGAAATATGCATATATTTAGCAAAGAAGATTAGATATGGACTTACTTTACAGATTCAAACCTCTCCTCAGCAGTTTTTTTAAAATAACATTTAATGTAAAGTATTTTATTTAAAATCCAGAGACTTTCAATAAGCCAATGTCATCCAGTATTGTCTGCAGCTTAATATAACACTCAAGGTCTTATTGGATCATGAAAAAAGTCTGTAAAATGGACCTTCTGTTAAGTTAATGGTACCCATGCTAAATATAATGTATAATTCATCCATCGTCTGTAGTCTTTTATGTGCAGAAGTGACATATGTTTAGTGATTCTTTATCGTGTTATCTCTGGTTGTGTCTCCACAGGGTCACAATATCTTCTCCAACCTCTCGTCCACAGAGTACAGTGACCTCATGCAGCTGTTGAAACAGTCGATCCTTGCCACAGACCTCACACTTTACTTTGAGTATGTTCTGCTAAACACCAGACTGCTTATTAAACTGTTAAATCTCCTGCTTCTGAGACGTCCACAGAGCTTGGCTCAATCCAGCGTACTTACTTATTTACAATGAAGCAAACTGAGTCTGCCTCTGTACACTGTTTACTGCAGGCTTCTTTTAGGTAACACCGCCCCCTTGTGGATCTTATATTAGTTACACCTGCATATACAGATGTCTTGTTTCTCTTGCAGGAACAGAAACACGTTCTTTGAGCTGGTCAGCAACGGAGAGTACAACTGGAATGTGAAGGCTCACAGAGACATGTGCAGGTGATGCCCTGCACACATAGACCTGGTGTTTTTGTCTCCTTGAAGCTGAATCAGTTAATAAAAATGTCTTTCTCCTCTCAGATCCATGATGATGACAGCTTGTGATCTTGGTGCCGTCACTAAACCCTGGGAAATATCACGCAAGGTGACAAAATACTCTCCTATATATAAGATAATGTGTTTCAGTTCAACCAGTTAATCGATCAATTAATGGATAATTGGTCAAAAGAAAAATGATGAGCAACAAAAATTGATTTTTTAAGTTCTTTTACAAGAAAAAATGCCCAAAATGTCCAATGTCCAGCTTTTCAATTGTATGCATTTGCTTTTCCTTGTCTTACGTAATAATAATGATAGCTTTATTTATATAGCACCTTTAAAAACAGAGTTACTAAGTGATGTACATACATACAGTCATATGTCACAAGTCATAAGGAAAAGCAAGTATTACAGCAGCAATTGCAAATAGAGATAACAGAAAGTCTTACTCAGGGAGATGAAAGTAAAAATAAAAGATAAAAGCATCTAAATCAGGGGGTAAAAGCAGCTTTATGTAAGCGTGTTTACATGACTGAAAACAGAACGTCTTCAGGTTTTTGGGTGTTGATAAGAAATCAAGCAATTATCATCACCTTGCGCTTTGAAACATTGTGACAGACATTTTCCTCAGTTTTCTTTCAATTTATAGCTCAACTCCAGCAAAAAAATTATTAAATTCCTGTGCACTTTTCACCTCTGCATTGATAGATTTATTATGATAGATAGGCCGACGTTTCAGTCACAAAGTCCTTTCTCAAGACGATGACCAAAACATACATTTTTTCAAATAAATACATCAATGCAGGGGGGAATGCATGTGCAGGAATTTACTATTTTTCACTGGAATTTTCTGTGGGATCTGATTCCCTGCACCACAAAAAGACTCAAGCTATAGATCAAAACAATCGATAAATAGAGAAAATAAATGAGAGAAGCTCGTTAGTTGCAGCCCTCGTTAGTTGTCCTCCCTCTCACTCCAGGTGGCAGAGTTGGTGACCAGCGAGTTCTTCGAGCAGGGCGACAGAGAGAGATCGGAGCTGAAGCTCACGCCCTCCGTGAGTACATCCAACCATCTCTTGTGTTTCATGCTTTTTTTTCCTTTTCACCTCTGTGACCTCTGAGCGCTGACGATGCTAAAGATATACATTTTCTCTGCAGTTCCAAAACACACTGAATGTGTCGGTAACGTGAGAGTAGTGTGAGAAAAAGTGAATCGTCAGCTTGACCGCTCCGCTGCCTCGCTGCTGTGCCAAAAGCAACCTGTGGACAGTGTAACAGTCATTCTTAAAAAAAACAAAACACTCCTCGTCCTCCTACACAGGACTCAAAGCAAACACTGACCTTTCTATTCATTCACAAGAGGCATTCTGGTGTATTGGAGTGCTGCTGTTATACGAGATCTTTATTTTTCTCTTATAGATAGACATAGTAACAGGGAAAGACTTTGGTCCGAATGAAGATGTTGTCTTAATTAACGTCTTCATGCTGTTCTCAAAGCCACAGCACTACAACAGAGGAGTACTGCCTGTTTGATTGAGGAGCTTTGAAGGCTGAACTGTGTTGCAAGTTCTTAAAGGCGGAGAAAAAAAACCAACAGCTTTCCGTGCGCAATTAATGGCTGTTGACTAATCGAGCCCGGCCACATTGCCTCCCCTCTGAAATAACTAATGCAGTAGCCTCAGGTCTGCCGCTTGTGTCAAACCTTTACCGCTCTGTGTGTGGGTGTTGGAAATTAAATATTAACTTCTGAGTCGTAGCCCAGTAACTATCTCTGAAGCACAGCCTCAGTGGAGCCTCTTAAGTTCAGGCTGCAGAAGAATGAGGTAGAATAGAAAATGGACGTTAAATAAACTCTCGAGAGCTGAGGGGAAGATTTTTAAACCAAAAGCAGCACTTTAGGGACTGTGAGCCTGACTCGTAGCCTCACGGTTAAACACGGTCACATGTTTCGCTGGTGTGAATGCATTCTCGCTTTTGCGTTTTCAGGCCATCTTTGATCGAAACAGGAAGGACGAGTTGCCAGGGCTTCAGCTGGGGTGGATTGATGGGATCTGCTCGCCACTGTACGAGGTAATGCTTCAAGCGCCGCCCCTCCCTGGCCTTCACTGTCACACAGCCGCCTTTTCCATCAGTACTTGCTGTCCTTCCACAGCTATTGTCTCCCCGCTGACGCCAGCAATGAAACTGTCACTAACAACTATTCAACTTTCTTGGCAGCCGCAGATTTCTCACTGAAAAAAAGATATTTTTTTCTCTCTTTATCGAAAGCTATGAAACAACTTCAAGGTTGCATCCTGTTCTTGTGAGAGTGAGTGTGCACTTTCTGACTGCGTGAAAGCTCAGAGGTTGTGGAGTGTGTGAACAGAGAGCTGCGATGTTAGTCGGGTTAAATCCCATCACTGAGACAGTGTGCTTTGGGCTTTGCTGCACAGTAAATGAAAGAAGGAAGGGCGGACTCTTTGACTGCACGCTGTTCTTCGGAGACATTTTGGCTAACATGCAGATGGAGAGGCTGATTTCATTGTCAGATCCCTCCTGAGCAAACGTTAGGGTCAGAGCTTTTGGTTATCTTTCAGGGAATTAATGGAAATCTATACTGTGTCCTCTCCAGTATAGTAATGTGAGTGTGTGTGTGTTTCTCAATGACGTCAAGAGAGACTCACCCCGCCCCTCCCACTGCCGGCAGCAGAGGCTGACTTACTGAGGAGATCAGGTCTGTTAAGAGATGAGGCGTGTTGGAGGCAAATTCATGAAAGCAAACAAATCAGACGGATGAGAGTTGTGAAAGGAGGCGAGGATAAAATAGTTTGTTCCTCCTCACAGCGCCGGGTTGTTTTCTCTGCTTTTGTGCTGTTAAACCACCTCCTTCCCTCTTTACTGTCATATTAAACACATTACTCTCAGTCATCATGAGCAGAAAACAAACAATAGATCATCTTCACATCTATTGAATTATCCCAGGATCAGTGTCAAAAGTTAAGGCAGACTAATCTTTGCAGGGCTCTGGTTTCACCATTGTTACTGTCTGTGTAGTGTAGATAAAAAGCATCAAAGCAGCCAGTGTGTGTGTGTGTGTGTGTGTGTGTGTGTGTCTGCGTGGGGGGTTTGTCTCCACGCTGCCTCACGTAAAGGCTGATGTTTGGAGAATGCAGATATGGGGCTCACGATCACGCCGCTGCCAATTAAATTTGCAAGGGGGAGAACAGAGAAAGTTCAGAGGCGGCAGGGTTTTTGTCCGTGGGCGGAAGAGATCTCGTTCTTGATCTCGCTGATCTCCTTCTCCTGGTGGTGGCTCGCTACTTTGTGGAATATTAATCCCCCATTATATAACCTTCCATCTTTACACACCCCACCATATGACAGCCTCTCTCTTCTTCTCCTGCTTCTTCCTCTTCTGAGACTAACTCAGTGGAATAATGATGCTGCACTAACCAATGACAATGTGTCCCCACTGTGGATATATGCCGCGGAGAAAAAGAGGGATTATTCTCTTCTTTTAACGCGCAGATGAGACGAATCCATCAAGATTACGACTAACAAATGCATTTAGTCTTTGTTCAGCTGTGTGTGTGTCACATTCCAGCACAGTGAGACGATCGTTTTCAAAGACGAAACATAATCAACATCCACGTTTTTACCACATTACATTATACAAGCTGTCATTTTCATTATCAGTTACTCTGCAGATGATCATCTCCATTAACTGTTGATAAAAGATATATAGAGATAACTTTATTTGACAACAGAAGATCTCTTTGCAGGAGCTTTCTGGCCATATAAATATAAAACATCGAGGTTAACAAAAATGTAGGGAAGAACTGGGATGAAAGTAACACTTTTCATATAAATGTCATTTTACGGTGTGAACTTGATTTGTTTATATCAGTCTTGTTTTATAAAAGTGTCTGACAATACATTTGTTCTAATATGAATTTGCCAACATATTACATCCTTAAAAAAAGAGAAATTTCATTTTTAATGTCACAAAACGTTTCAGTTTTTCAGGGTCACCCTCTTTTCTTTTGTTTTCACCCTGACAGTTAAATCGACTTTATCTCAAATCACTGGAAGTAGAAATCCATATTTGCTCTAATGATGCTCTGCATCACCGGTGACCAGCTTCATGATTATTTGCACACATATTACAGCAATTACAATGTTATGAATTATTGAGTCGCAGCTTTTAAAAACACCTTTCAGGACATATTATGAAATTGTAATGCACAAAAGTGGGCAGAAGGAAAATAGTCTTGATGTGTGAACTTGGCCACATTATGGAGCTGTGTTCTCGTGGACCACCCACACAACTGCTTTAATTGTTCATATGAATTAGCGAACGCACCCTCTGAATATGAATGCATCTCCAATAGCACGCCTGCATTTAAAGTTCAGTTAATTGGCAGCTGTGATTAGTTGTGTTTTCCCAAGTGTAACAACGGATTTGATTTCCCTTTCATACATACAGTGCACAGTCCGCAGTGTAGGTGTACTTACTTATTTATTTCATTCGCTGTAACAATGGCCACCCATTCGACTCCTATACATGTGTGAATAAATGAACGCTTTTTTTGTTTCGTATGTGGGATCCATGCCCACATGTTATATTTCCATACGAAACGGGGTTAATGAAACAATAGCTAATTACAGACTTCCCTGAAAATCCAGTAGACAATGTTCGGAGAACAGAGGGAACAAAATCCCCCCGTCTCTCAGGTAATTTATTAAAAGTGGCTGATGGCAGCTTTGACTACACTGCGACTTACAGTTAAGTGTGGAAAAATTACAAAGAGAGCTTATCTCAGTCATACATGTGCCTCTAATCTTAAAAAAGCAGCCATGTCATTGCCTTAAACTATCAAGCTCCTGTATGTTGCTGTTATTGTAGCAGGCTGTTCTCTGTATTGTTTCATTTGTTTGCCCATATAGTGCATGTGATGAGTAATGTGCTGCTCTTCTAGCCTCAGTCTGTGCCTCTCATGTATTATCATTACATTCTAGTCACAGAGTGCAAAGCATCCGATTTTCATAACAATATATACCCATCGATCTTTGAAAAATATTATGTGTGATGCATGATAACAAAGATTTTTAAACTTTTTTCTCAAGTTGCGACAGTACAACACAAACAGGACGGTATTTAGTAATCCCTCCTGAAAACGCACTGATCGTGATGCGACCTCTGTAGGCCTACTAATGCCGTTGTTGTCTTAGTCTTGTAAAACATCACCAGGTGTTTATTTTTAATTCAAACAAATGCTTATAGCTCTGTGACTCGAGCGGTAATACATGATGGGCACAAGCTGGGGTTTCACCTTTTCTAGCTGTTGGTGTTTTTTTTCCCCTTTTAATATATTTTCTTCATCTTTCTCCCTCCTTCCTCTCTCTCTCTAGACTCTGGTCAAGTTGAATCCCAAACTTCAGCCAATGCTTGACATGATCAAAGCTAACAGGGCCAACTGGGAGGAGCTGAACAAGAAGAGACAACGTGGCCAGAGCATCTCGGCGCCGGCGAGCCCCTGCAGTGGCGACAGCACAGAAACAAGCGGCTGCACTGTGGCCAAAACGGGCAGCGCACCCTGCTGCAGTGGTGACGCTGACGGCACACCGTCTAAACCCGTTAGTTAGCTTCTGACCTCCGAGCTGATCTCTTATAGGCTTCTTTCCTCTTAAATGCAGCCTGCAAAAGAGGCAGTGCAGTGCATGCAGAGGTTCTTGGGCTCTGCTCCTCTTCGCTTTTGCTACTAGAGATGAGCTTTAGACTTGAGTGCGGCGCTATCATAGAAGTTTTTCTGCTCCCTTCGGTCTTCCTGTGCTGAAGGCTGACAGAGCTGTGTTTGGCAAGCTTGTCGGAGCAGCTGCAAATCAGCTGATGACACCATGTCAGACGGGAAACTCAAACCACTGTGTCAACATGTCAACCAGTGAGCTAACACTAACTATTCTGGGCATTGCGCAGATTTTTTCGGCACAACAAGGCATGGCGAACAGTGGAGAGGAATGTTTGTCTCTGTACCTCCTCGTTGCTCGCATTTTGTCCGGGGCAACAGAGATATTTTTTTGTAAATCTGTACATAAGCTATGGGGTTATTTACAAGTGCTGTTTAAAAACCTGTAAGCTCTGGATTGTAACGTGGCTGTAGAGTTTCTGAAGGAGAAAGGGGTGCAGGAACAGCAGGACCTGTGACGGCGCTTGCAATGCAAATTGAGTGCTCCGCTCCCTCCCTTCCTGTGCCTTGTTTTAAGATCCTAATGAAAAATGCATGGCCTCCTCCTCACCGAGATTCTTAGATAGTATGAAAATCCATGTTGAACCATGACTTATTTTTGCCATAATTTGTAAAAACCAATGACTGCAGTTACGTCTTGACCCCATGTGAGCCACAAAGCATTAACATTATATACATACAGAAATCTATTTTGCCCAATTTTATAAGTGCAGGGTCTCACTCGTCACACACACAAACACACACAATGTGCCTTGATGAAGTTGTTCTGATATCACATTAGTTTCTGCTGAAAATCAAGTTTAACATTAACTCCTCACTGAACTACGTGTAAAGGAACAGTTTGACATTTTACGAAATACACTTGCTTATTGGCAGAAAATGAGAGGTTACTACTGTCGTTAGATATGTACTACAGGTCCAGTGTGTGGGATTTGTTGTCGGGGCCGTCAGTGAGCGTCAGTGGCATCGGTCAGTGTGGTGTGTCCCGCACCGTTGGCACTGGACAGCCCTTGTCGGAGGCTTTTTGGCCAGTTCAGCATGGAGAATCAGCGGCGGCTCGTCTGTGAGAGAAATAATTTTGATTGGCTGTTTGTGCAAGCAGATCAGTGCACGAAAAGAGAAACGGAAAAAGAAAAGGAAAGCCCCTTGAGCCCGTTGCTGTAGTATCCATGATTTCACCCATTATTTCGATTATAAGCGGCTATGTTAGCAAGAGTGGTGTCAAAAAATGCTGCTTAATCATAAAAATGGTTTGTATATCAGCAGAGACAAATTTCCTTTCATGCAGGCGCAGTATGCAAGAGCTGTGTTCTTCGCTGTGTGTTCAAGTGCAGCTTTTTGAAAGAGACACAGGAGACATGAGGCGACACACCAGTCGGCCTTCGACGCAGCTGGTTCTTTAATGTCAGTTTGGTGTTTCAGGGTCTTTATAGAGAGCCTTTACATGACATGAGTCAGCCATGTTCATGGATCTAATCAGGGCAATCTGGATGCAGTGTCGGAGGCGGAGCCCTCAGCATCCCTATAAAAGCTGCTCTGTGGGGCATGAAGCCAAAAAAGGTGCAGGATCTTACGGACAGCTTCCTCATTGTGCGGCCCAGGGAGCGTGCACACCAGAGATGCTAGAGACTTCTGGTTTAGCCCGCCGCTAAATTGAATTGGAGTAAAAGAATGTAATGGTGCAGCTTTTCTAGACTTCCCAAATGTTATTGAACCAAATGGCTCAAATTCTCATAGTGAAAAGAGTCATTTTGCAGCGGTTGATTGGCTTCAAAGCCTGGCGCTGTTCCTGGGGGCTTGGATTCTCCATCTCGCACCACCAAGTTTCTACAATAGCCTAGTAAAGACAAACCAAACACTGGCTGCTCCAGAGAGGGCTTTGTGTGGCCACCACCCTTGGAAGGAGATATATAAATCCTATACAGTGGACCTTTATGGCTACAGCCAGCTGATGGTTATCGCAGCTTAGCACAAACACCATAAATGGGGGGAAACAGCTAGTTTATTCAAAGATAACAATAAAGCGTATTTTCACTCAACTTTAAAGGTGCTGGTAGGTTGATTTTGTTTGCTCTCCCTTGTTTCCTGTCTTTATGCTAAGCTAAGCTAACCGTGGACAGGCAGTAGCTTTATTGAAAGGGGGAAAAAAATTAGAGTAGCATCCTCTCATCTGACTTAAGTGAATAAGTGATTTTCCTAAAATGTCAAACTTTTTGCTCTGAACTAATTTCTGGGCTCACAAATGCTACTGAAACATCTGTTATGATCTCCAAAAGCAGACACTGAAACTTGTAGTACTAAAGTGCCCACGTAGTCACAAGCTATTATTTTGATATTATTATAATTATTATTAATATAAGTATTATTTTTCTGGGGTGGGGTATGCCTTCTGAATTGTGTTGTAGCTTTGTTAATTGGAGTTGAAAACGTGACTGTGCACATTGTGTGGCATGGATCTGTGTGCTCTACTGTATTTTTGTTGAAGAGCTGAATTGACAGGAGAAATTCTTTGAATTGCATGTTTTATGCAGTATTAAAATCCAACCACTTTGCTAAGGATGTAGCAAACATGTGAGCCAACAAATACCTCGTATTTTGAACTTCATCAGTAAACACATTATCTCATCGGAAATGCATGATTTAGATTCTCTTGCATCATGTTACGTGAATTATGAATATCGCTGTTCTATTTTTCTATTAGGTCTCCAGACGTGGCCAACTTCTACTTGTCTTTTTTGCAATGTAACGTGCTCCTTGTATTTCTTCTTTCCTCTCCCAGTTTGGACTTATGGATTTATTTACTGCGGGCTAAACTGAAAGAAATCTAAGGCATGAAAAGGCAAATGTGCAATGTTTCTGTTCAGAGTTTAAATAAAAATATGCTGCTACATGTCTTCTGGTTCATTCTGACACAAAAGCACGTTTACTTAGTGTTGGAAAAAGTAGCCAAAAATTGCTTTTGTACTCCCACTACATGTATCACACTCAACTGATCGCCAAAGGGAAATGGTTACATTACAGTTGCTCCTTCCAGAATCGAAATATCACACTATAGAGAGATTTTAATAAGATACAGAGATGACAAGAAAAAAGAAATGAGTTAGTTAAAACAAAATATACAAGTAATCAAATATGAAATAACTAAAAAAAGGGCATTAAACTAGAATATATGACAACTATATATATGTATTTACATTTAGAAATATAATTGCAACAACAAATTTGAACAAATATGATCGTTTTAGATAAAACTACAGAACAGTGTATAAAATTGTAAAATAGCTCCACCTCCACTAACCACAGTAACATGCTACTTACATATTCAAAAAATTATTTGCCTAAAAAGTGACTTTTAGTATTTTAATTACATTTTGTTAAGTCATTTTATTACATGAGGTCAAAGGTTTTCCACCATGTTGAGTCAAATTTTTCAATTATTATCGAGTTAAAGGTGCAATATGTAAAAAATGGCGACAATCATCAAATTCATACTCCAAACAAGTAGGGGGCAGCATATGACCAGAGGAACTGCTAACTGCCGTTAACTAGTTAGCTCAGTTAGCAGTGCAGCTACCAATCCTATTAGCTGACTTGAGTCTGGAGCGTTGGCGTTTATACCACAAGCACACGAGCTTTGGACCACAGGAAGGAGGAGGTTTTAAGGAGCTGGTTAGTGGCCTAACTTCAGAGACTTCTTTGACATAACAACAAACTTCACATTCTGTTGATAATTTCAGCTAATTGTTGAATGTTTTTAAACTGAAATTCCAACATATTGCAGCTTTAAGGGTTAGGGTTAGGCATAAAGTACTTTCCATAAAAGTAATGCCTTTCAAATTGGTTATTCTTTTTCCTGTAATAAATCTAGTTCTATATTTATACCATTGAGTCAACATGATAGAAAAACATCACACTAAATGTGACCCTTTACATTGAGGCTATGTAACAGAATTACAACTGAATTTGTCAAAGCACTTCGTAAACTCTGTTTTTAAAGGTGCTATATAAATAAAGTTGTTATTACTGTTATTATTAACTAGGACACTTTACATGTAATTTAAAAAAATTAACTGTTTCAGCCAAATGAACCTTTTGAGCGCACCTAAATGCATTAGTAATATTTTTCTCTGCATTATAAGCACATTCTGCCCACACTTGATTCTTAAGTGACATTTTCACTGCAGAAATTTTACTTATAATAGAGTATTTCTATATTCCAGTATTGACACTTTTACATAAGGACCTGAATATTTCCTCCATCACTGGTTATACAGTATTTCGCTTGTGCAGTGCTGACCTCATGTGGACAAAAGTATCATTACACGTCAATATATCTCAATGAAATACTGCAGGTATACGCACATTTCATTGAGAAGCATTTGAAGCCATGAAAATAAAACGCACAATGCAGATTATAAAGATTTTTCATAAGAAAGTGTGCAAACATATTAAAGGTTAAATCCTTCCTGTCTTATTTATATCCGCTGCATTCATTCACACAATCCTCTGTATTAAACTACAGTGTGTGGAGGAGGAGTGTGATGGCTGCAGTGTATTTCATCGACCAAGGCTGAGCTCTATTGCTGCTGATAGGTGGCAGTGACGACGGCGAGCAGTGCGTGGGCGGCTGCGTGGGTGAAGATGACTCCCGAATGAGCCTGCTGTGTGTGTGTGGAGAAAAAAAAAACAAAACCTCCTGTCAGGAAGCAAAAGACAGGCTCATTTTAAACTCCTGTGTGCTGGATTACCTTGAGCTCAGCGTGACGCAGGTAGAGGAAAAGCAAACAAAAAAAACCTGCTCTCAGGCTCCTGTTGACCCTCCTAACACTGTCTGACACCATGAATAAAGGCTACAATTGAAGAGCTGAATTAGCAATGATGTGTGTGAGAGAGACAGAGAGAGAGAGAGGAGATTCTGCTGAAAGAGAAATGAACAACTGGGATGTCTTAGTTCAATTTATTGCACAAACAGCATTGACAAAATGTACTTGGATGTTACTACGTTGTTAAGAGAAGTGGAAAATAACAAAAAACAGGTACATCCATAACATTCAAAAGCTCTCGCACGGTTTTGACACAGGGGTAAAATGTCACATGACGGGTCCCTAATGAGTCCTTTTATTTGGGGAGGGGAATATGAATTAAAAGGACGTGATGGTCCGGAAAGATCAGAAGGGAAAAAGGCAGGATTCTTCAGCAGAGAGCTCTCCTAAAGCTTTACTTTGCTTCAAAATCAACGGTAAACAGTGACAAATGGGACAAGTCTGGTATCAAAATGTACACTCGAGTATCCGCTCCAAAAACCTTCACATAGTAGAGTCATGCTAACAAGGCAGGAAGAATTCAGGGCGACGCCAAATAATCCACTAAACAGAAAGTTTTAGCACATGTAACAGACACAAATATCTACATTTTACACCTTCCAGAAGTACGGAAGAGGATTAGGGCCACTGGGAAAATTTTGAAATGTTCTGTTTGTTTGTTTTTTCCCCTCAGAATTCCTGACTTTTTTCTCGAATCCTGAGTTTAAAGTCAGGATTCCACAGTCAGAACACAATTTATTTATTTTTTTTAAAGTGGCCCTAACCCTCCTGCGTACAGAAAGGTTATCTTTGCATATGCTGATTAAAAAAATACAGTTTAGCTGTGCATGAAGTTAATAAATGTGTGTGTGTGTGTGTGTGTGAAGGTTAGGTGTTTGCATGATCTGATGCATTGATTCTTTGGTACAACGTGAGCACCGGGATCCAGAGGCCTTAAATCGCAAACACATTGAAGCAGCCGTGATGGGAAAAAAAAAACACAATGGCTTTTTTTCCTCCCTACTTCAATTTCTCAGTAACAAACCGTGCAGGGTAAACACTTTCAGTACAAAAACACACAAGGAAGATCTCTCTTTGTACCCACTAGAGAGGGCAGGGGGGTTTCTTGTTAAAATTTCCAGGGGCAGAGGGAGGCATTACAAACAAGAGGCACGCGCACACATATACAGTCCAGAAAAAGTCTCTTATGGCAATAGGTCAGTACAACAAAAGGCATGAGGGCAAGACAAAGATGACCTGGAGACACAGAAAACATCATGTCCAAGTTACTTTTAGCTCACAGAGGGACATCAGTGGAGTGTTTAGTAGAAGGGGAAGGCAGACAAAAGCTTCAGAAAGGCACAGAGCTTTAGAAAGCGCATTCATCTAGAACTTACCACTAAAGAAGTGCCACACGCACAGAAGAGGAACGTAAAAACAAACACATGAGTTAACCATGTTGGCGAGGATATTTAGGAACTGGTTAAACACACAAAATCGAAGTTTTGTTGCATCATGTCAGGCTCCAACGACAAGCTGAGGCCACGACTCAACAGCAAGCTTCATCATGAGTGACGATGATTGTTACAGCATGTTAAGTGCAATATAATGTAAAAGGAAAAAAAAGGGTTTGGGTCAATCAATAAATGGCACCGAATGACACTTTTTTTATGTAAAAGATCGCTCTCCATTTTAAGTTCACATTTAGTATCTATTAATCCAAACTGCACGAGATGTTTTTAGAAAAACGGTGAAATAAAGACGGACAGGAGCGGGACATTAGAGGAGGTTCCTGTTGCCGAAGATGTTATCGGGGTCCACGTAGTCCTTGACAGACTTGAGCATCCCCACGCCGACATTGGAGACGGTGTCTCTCATCCACTCCTTCCGAAGTTTCCCCACTGAATGACAGAGGAGAGAGAGAGGGGGGAAAAAATAAATAAATAAACTCAAGAAAAGAGGACCGAGGGGGAGAAATAGAGGAATCGGCACGGCTGATTGCTCAGCATGCTGCTGGGAGCCAATCAATCTTGTGAGAGTGAGTGAATAAACAGAGGGTGATAAATGCTTTTATTCAGAGAGGAGAAATGTTTTGCATGGCATGATTTATGGAGCTCAGCAGACTATCAAACTCATTAGGCTGTGTGTGTTCCCAGAGGAGGGGCCGGCTGGCGGCTGTAGCGGGCCGTCCCCGGCTCCCTCGCTCTTTGAGCCACCACTCCCCTCCATTTCCCTCCCTCCAGAGCCACTGGAGCGTTTTTCTGTGTGTGTGTTTCTGTCTCATTGTGCACACGAGCTCGCTCTTGCAGCTGACCCGCGAGGCTGTTGTGCTCGCTTGTCCTGAACGCCGCCCTGCGCCCTCTGACACTGGCCCGATCACCAACAGGGTGCCAAAGCCAACCGTGGAGCGCCACACAATGGTGCTCTGTCAGCAGGACGTTGGCTTTCAGCCGCTCTTCAGCCTCCCTCCTCCTGCAAACCTCAAACCTGAGGAGCGAGAGCGGCTGTGGCATGAAGCCTAGTGAGGGTGCCCATTGCTTCACCAGCTGTCCAGTCCGACATACTCCACAGCGTCTGTACCCGACAGGTTCTTCGTGGAGAGTCTGGAGCCAGCGAGAGGTCTGGTGACTGTGGAGGGCTGAAAACCTCATCGGAGAGCCAAACTCTACTTAGAGAACTTCCAATGAAATAGAAAATTTGGTTTTTAGACAAAATTGTTTTTGTGTAAACTCAGCTGCAATCTCTACAATGAAGATCAGCTTTCACATCATCTACAGATGCTGAGGATTTGAACGCATCATTTTTATAAAGATTATTTGGGACATTTTGCTTTCATTTGATAGTTGAGATCGCAGAGAGAGGAAAACCTGACCAAGCTAAGTGAGCAACAACTGCCCAGGTACCCCAAGAGGCATGTAAAGCCCCACACTCACTGTGAGTCATTTGGTTTTCGTAAATGCATATTTGCTAACCAATCTCAACCACTAAGGTACGATATCCCCAAGATGGATCCTGCAGTATTTGCTTGTTTTTTAGGCCTGTGCTCACATGGTAACTAATCCTAAATAAAGTGATGTTTAATAAAAATACAACAGCAGTTTTTTACCCCCTCTTACCTCCTAAAAGGTTATACCTGCCACTTTAACAGGGTTGAATTGATTAGACAATAAATTAACAGAAAATAATGTTTGATTTATTGTCAATTTAAAGCAAATATGCTAAAAATTCTTCAAGTTCCAGTTTTTCCAATTAGAGCATTTGCAGCTTTTTTCTGTCTGATCCAAAAAGTAATAGATTAACCTTCAAAGAACTAGACAGCTGCTGGCAGCCATAAATATCTGTCGTTCTAAAATGTTTATTACCTTTTGAACCACTAATCCTGTCAATATGTTTTAAAAACTCATGTAAAGTGGAGTTTCTCTGTTTTTCTGTGGTCTCAAACATGTCTTGTTTGAGCATTCAGGGGCTCAGTAGTGAACATGATTATGCCATCGGGTTCTGCAGCATTGATTCGTCAAGGAAACCCATGTAGTTTCTTCCTCTGGGTCAGCGGGCAATGGTTGTATCCAAGCTACTTTTCTTGTTAATGTTCAATGGATAATATATTTATCTGAAAAAAGTCACTTTTGCTTCAGTGTCCTCTGTTATGATTTAAGAACCTGTCTATTTACAACTTTTCTGGACACATCTACATGGTCAGTAAATGCAATATAGAATTACATGCTTTTCACTGAAAAACACAGAGGAGAATACACTAAAGAGCTGCAACTTGATTATTCAATTTCATGTTCATATGGAAGTCTAAAACAACCAAGTACATCTTTTAAAATAAAAAAATAAGCTTCCTGACGTTCTGTCTGAGGTCACACTAAAAAAACCATCAAATTATCACTGGCATTTAAAAAAAGGGGGAATTCAATGAAACAAGTCATTATCAGAATATTTAATCAAATAAAGTAAATGGCTTTAAGTTGGCTACATGAAGAAACAAACTGCAACGAGTGCCATAAAAGTCAGTCTGAAGAAATTAACTTTAACTTTGTCAGATCAGAGTTGGGTAAATGTTAACTTTTGGAGGTCACGGCAACTTCAAAGAAACGGGCGATATCTATATTTCAAAACTCAAAAAGATACATTTGAGAAGCGAGCAGCTCAGAACAGGTGCTGCCTGCTGAGTAAACACTTGAAACCAGCAGTGTAATCGCTCTAGATTAGATACAGAGGCCTGGAAACAGGAAGGTGTGATGGGAGTGTTCACACGCCTCTCTCTGCATCACTAGCAGAGGGAGCTCCGGTGTTAATAGGCCATGTTGAGGGAGGGGGCATCAGTGCGCCGTGTTATCAGAGTCCAGCCGGGGGAACCCAGATGGGGATCAGCCATGAGGCTAGCAAGGCCCGTCTCCTGACAGAGCAGGGCAGACAGCGGGGTCACCGGGGACTCTGATACCACATGCACCTCCAGATGGTGACAGAGGGACCAATCAGCTGCTGCCCAATAACTAAGAAAGTACCCTGCTCTCTCCAACCTCCTCCTCCTCACTCCTTCCTCCTTGTTCCACCTCCATCCCTCCCCTCCTCTCAGGAAGAGGAGAGAAAACAGAAGGTGCTGGGACTGCATCATTGCCTCCATCACTGTGATAATTTACACATCTATCTTGTCACATTCTCTCTTTTTTGCTCGCTATTGCAATCAATCTCACCAGGCTCGCTCTGTGCAGCTGAGACATGCAAAGAAGTGCAGGTAGTTATTTCAGAAATGACAGATTTTTTTTTTTTTTTTTTTACAAATTGTCATATTTCTCTGGGGAAGCGCAGGGCGAAAGGTAAAGTGGGAAATTCACTAAATCAGGTCACTTTTCTATCTCCTGTGTGCAGTGACTTGTAAGGGTGGCAGAGTTCGCGAGATCGGAGCTTTGTAGAGCCACAAGGTGAGGTGAAGATGCCTGGCACCCCAGGGTGGCCCCTTGTACAGAGGAGACCAGGCTGAGCCGCTCTCCCGCGGCTCCTCTGACAAATGGGGGTCAGGACATGAAAGACGGGGTAAGGTAGCTGCCCCTGCTTTCCTGTGATATGGCCGGGCCGGAGTATTGGCTGATAGATGGATGACTCTTCTGGTGATGGATGTTCAACAACTCTACACTGCTGCGACACCGGTGACCTAGTTAAAGAGGACACTTCTCCTAGCATTCACAACTAGAGATATAACTAAGCTTCTGCCTTTAAGTGAAGTATAACTCCATCTAAAGTTAAATTTGTGCTTCTGTGATGGACAGCAGTCAACACATGGCAGTGTTCGGCTGAGTATTATGTCCTGCGGCGCTCTACACGCCCAGATTCCCTTACCTACGCCCACGCAGCACAACACTGACCCGCTGTAAACACAGGGCCACAAAAATGTATATTTCCTCCGGTGCCCTCCCACCTCACCATCCTTGACTACATCTGTTTTGTTTGATACACAAAACCCAGTGAAACTAGCTCCATTTGTCAAGCGCTGATTGTGGGCAGACAAACCCGCCTGTCTGCGCCCAGATAGCGAGCCCCACTGTTATTAATCACAATTACAGAGTGGGCCTCGCACGCGGGGAGCTGCATCAATATCCCCTCCTCTCTCTCCCCCCTTGTCACCTCCCCGTGCTGCTCGGGGTGGCTGGGCCACCGTTTGGAGGTCAGTATACAGCCGGCGATAACGGCGGCATCATTTACCCCGGCCCCGCCGCCTCCTTTTTATTAGCAATCTTTTAATTTTGAACCCGTCCCCGCCTTCAGGAAAAATTGTGATTTAATATCGCAGCTGATTCACTGCATACTGTTTTTGACAGGCGTGATGAATAGCCTGAAGTGATGTATGAAAACAGCGAGGCGGATGGCAATATAGATAAGGCAGCCGTTTCGGTTAGCCCTGATGGGGCCCGGAGAGTTTGCCACGCCACCCTCCCTCTGCTCACGTTTCATTTGGTCACCGCTGAAATGAACAAATAGCCGAGTCAGAGCAATTCATCTGAGCCACGGGAACATATTTTGGACACTTGAAGGAAGCAGTGAAAGATCTCCGGCCAAATGTGCATTTATGGTGCGACTGGCCGCCTGCTCGCTAGCATGGAAGAGCACGCTGGGAAAGCTCGCCGCGTCCTCTATGCCTCTTTCATAAATTATAATCTAGGAATCTTGGAATTTTGAAGTTTGTAATACCTCCATGGTGATGTGACAAGCTCCCTCCATTGGCAAGGATCTCTTCTCTAGCTGCATGCTGGGAAACAAATATAAAACCACATTCAGTCATATTTTATAAGAATCATCAGATGTAATTGTGATGTATGAAAGGACAGGGCCATGCCATAATGTTGATGCAACTGCTCATACCTCCACTTGTTCATACACGTGTACTGGATCACTGAGTCCCCTGTAGTTGAAGGCAAAGTAAAAGTAGACACAGGCACCAGCGTCGTATGTCTGCGTCACCCTGAAGGAAAACAGGAAGGAGAGTCGTGTTTAAACAAGCAGAAAAAAAAATGTACATGAATCCAGAAAGCAGTGCTTTGTCAAGGCGCTCCATTTTCATACAATAAATACTTTTTTCCCTTCATAATTGGAAGACAAAGTGAATCGGGAGGTCTGGCTTCCCCCAGTGAACCCCTGACCTCAATTCCATTCATGGTTTCCAGAGAGCAAAGCAGCGTGGACGCACTGTCACCTTTAATAACATTACATTATCAGACATTAAAAGGCCATCAAATGCTTTTACTGAATCATCCGAGCCTCATTTGTACTGCAGGTAACAGGATGACTCACTGACGCTTTGCAACAGAAAATGGATCAAATGTTGTTTTGAACAGAATAATGTGAATGTAAACTTTAATGTTTGTTAAAAATAAAATGCTCCTCCTTTTTGCATGTTTCCCTCTCTGGCCTCGTTCCCCGTGGAGGAGCAGAGTGCAGAGCCCTTGTTCATTTGACATGGCCCATCACCTGGCACGCTGACTGTTCTAGAGGTTAAATGGACAAATCAATCATGTGACAGACCGCAGCCGGGAAATGAATGGCTGTAGCATAATCAGGCTGAGGCCTAATCTGTCCGCAATCGGCGAGCAGGAGCCTGGTGCTCCTCAACCGGCTCGCCGTCTGTTCGGCGGATTGTCCGTCTGTCCGTCTGTCCGTCTGCGTGGCTCTCTCTGACTCACAAGGGGTCGGGTTCAGGAGTGGTTATGCAAACTTGATTTAAATGTCAAGTGTGTGCTGACTTTATTTTTATCCTGATTTAGATCACAATTGTTGTTAAGCAAAGTTTTTCATGGCGGATTGTGCAACATTAACAGGATGAATCTTTTTTTTTTTCTGGTTAACAAACCCTGTGAGTACAACAAGTATCGCTTCATATGTCTTATTCCTCTGTGCCTTAGAGCTCCATTATCATGCACAAATGATTAAAAACACATCAGTGAGCCACTGTGCTGCACTGGGTTACTTTGAGTCAGTCTTACACCGACACTGTCGTGCGGTAAATATTTCAATTTTCAAAAACTTCATTACAGATTCAAGGTCTAAATAAAAGTCAAGACATTCCATAAAAAACTAACTTGAGCACCAAATTTGTATTAATCCGCCTCTGAAAGTAGTCCCCAATAAATGCACTATTTACTCCTGTTTGAGTAACATTTGCTAAAAACTAGTGTGGTGGTTCAAGAAAAAAAAAAATCCTTTAAAAATGTAAGTACAGATTTGTGACCTGTTCTCAAAGATTTATACCTTCATAATTAACAAATGGAGTTAAGGCTGTGTGCCACAAAAAGGCTAGGGAAGTCTTGGGCTTGTTTTCTGGGTGAATAAAGGTTTTATGGGGAGAAAAGTTTAGAAAGAGTGTTGTTTTGGTATATGTACATAAACTCCAGTATTATATCTGCACTTGTGTCTAAAAAATGTAAATGATAGTCAGCAATAATCAGGGGATTTGGGGTGAGTTCACTTCAATCAGCCTCAATTTGCATTAAAAGTGTTATTTGAGGGAACTTTTTTCTGTTGTGTTTGGGAATGTAATGAGATTAAAAATATGTGATGGAAGAAATCTTATTAATAAAAATACATAATATGAGGAAGAAAGAGCAAATCTGTTTAGATCTGTTTGTTCCAGACAAAATGGATGTTAGCACCATCATGGAAAAATGTAAATAGACCAAGTATTGGTAAATGGTTAACAGAGCTGTCCACATGTATATTCTTAGAAAAGATTACTTATTCCGTCAAATGAAAACAAGAGATATTTAAAAAAGCATGGGGACCTTTTATTAACGATCTCGAGCACACAGACCTGTAAAGTACATGTTGCAGTGTGAATTTGGAGATGACTGATATGCTCCTCTGTTAGAAGCAGGACGGAAGCCTAGCATTATGTTGACTGTACAGTGTGATGAAATTGGACATATGTAGGTGAGAACAAGCTGTAGGAGAGACATTTTCTTCTTTTTTCCCCATCTACTTTATTTGAAATATATTTTTATCTTATTTTATCTCTTTAATTTGTCTTATATATGTCTGACTATTGATATATAGTGATGTATTGTTGATGTTTCTTGAAAAAAAGTGCTGTTTGCCAACATTACCTGCATGTAGATAGGGGTGGAAACTGCACTCCTCTTTCTTTACACTCTTGAATGATGCGCACCTTCACATTCCGGCAAATGTCCAACACCCTGGACACAAAGTAAACGGCAGAGATTCATTCAAAACTGTGATATTTGTGTGTTCAAACATTATACTCAGATTTACATGGCATTTACATTAAACTGAACTAATTATCCATGCAAAGTTATTACAATTAAGAAAAAGACACAAGGCCTGAAAAGAGGAAGGGGGAGGAGGAGAGAGTGACTAACATGACGACCGTTGTGGGAGAGGTTCCCACTGGTGTGGAATTGGCCGCCAGTGCTGAGCATGTGCAGTCGTGTGTGGAGTGTGGAGGATGGGGAGGAGGATGGGTAATGAGCCAGGCACATATGCTCGCCTCAGTGCCTGATCTCTTGGTCTCTCCCGTCAGGCATGTTACACAACACGAAGCTGTGTGTGCTCCTGGTTGTTGTTGTCGTGTGTGCGTGTGTGTGGAAAGGATGATGAAACCATGTAGAAAAATGCAGAGCACACCACATGCGGATGTGAGATGAATATGTGGTCCACATGCACAGATAGGTCTCTCCTACAGTGTGTGTGTGTTTGTGTGTGTGTGTCAGTAATGGTGGGTTTGTAGGCTGAGGAGGCAAAGCTTCCGCCGACGCAGAGCCCGTTAATGGGGGGAGGGGGGAGGTGGGGGCAGGCATGAAGGTGAAAGTCAAAGACAGAGGCAAAGAGAAATAAAAGAAAAAGGAGGGGAATCAGGAGGAAGACCGAGGAGTCTCTGAGGACTGACTGTGTGGGAGGTGAGTGAAGAAAAATGTTAAAAGCTATTTAAATCAAACAGAGAAAAGGCTACAATTCCTATGAGTGTGTTTACCTGTCCCATGGCACAGAGGTTTCAAAGGACTCCCCGATCACGTAGTAGTCCATCCCCAAGTCCTGCTCAGAATACAATATTAGCATTAGCAAACTGAAGGGTTAATGGTCATTCAGGAGATTTACGAGCACATAAGAAAGCAGGATACTGGTAAGAATCAGGTAATCAGACAACACGTTTACATGCACTGCAACAGCCTGGTTTCTGTAAAACCTGTAAAACCACTATTCTCCACTACCCGCAACATTGAGATGGAACTATGGCTCACTGATTTTACCTCTATTGTGATAGAAAAGATGGTGCTTCATTATTTAGATCAACAACATGCTTTGTAGTGAAAACACAGGTTTCCATTAGGGTGTGCTTGTGTCTAAACTAAGCACAGGCCTGAACGCATTGCTATGAAATATGTGCAAAATGTGTGAAATTAAGCAATTAGAAAACTTTGGAGTTTCTGTTCTCATGACAGGGCTGTCACGATATCAGATTTTCACTACAAGATTATCATGGCTAAGAAAATTCATGATAACAATATTACTGCCCTTTCTAGAGTGTGTTGCTGTCATCTGTACTAACATGAGTTTGTGCAGCAGTAGTAACCAAACAAACACATTGTTGGACTGTAAGTTGTCTGCTTCTGTTGACTGACTGTGCTACACATGGTGCATTCAAGGACTGCTGATAAATTACAAATGCATTCCATTCATATTCAACTTTTGAAATACTTTTTTGCCGCACCAGTCTAAATATTAACTTTTATTTTTTCTTCCTACTTAGTTGATTTACACGTTAAGTCAATTTTTGAAGTCCATCTATGTTTAGAGTATTCTTTAACTGCTCTTGATATTGCAAATTCTAGTTGATTTAATAAACACTCCCCAAATTTCTTTCACATTTTGTCTCATTCACCTCCAACAGTCCAAAAACCCAGACCAAAACAAAGAAAACAAAAAACTACAGAAAGCCCAGGGTAACCGGGTTACTCAAGTATATATAAACTCCTTTCTTATTTATACGTTTCTGTGATGATCAAAAAAGCCTCTGACAGGACTGACCTAAGACAGCTCTCCATTGTCATTTTGACTGCGACCACTGTGCTCTCATGATGTAGACACCTCAGTGTTAGAGCCCCTGACAACAACTGTGACCAGATCAAATCAAAGACCTCCTAAGGTCACATTCTGCAGCCTTCTCAGTGCTCTTACTATCCTATCATCTGTCAGACTGCGTCCTCCCCTCCCGCCCCACCTGCCCATCAGCTCAGGCAGGAAAAAAAAAAAAAAAAAAGCCAGAGGAGTTACCCACCCGGAGGTAAGCGATGACAAAGGTCAACATGTAGCCCCTCTGCCCATTGTCCTCTCCAGCTGCCAGGCCCCTGGAAGCAGATAACAGGGTTAATATTTAACAGCTCTTTTCTTTTAGCTTTGTTGGTCGGAGCGCCCCCCTCACAACAGCTGCCTGGGAGCCTGTCAATCCAACAATGTACAGATCAATGAAGCTATGCTCTGTGCATCGCCACAGGTCAGCCACACATCCATCACCTGCGGTGGGTAATCAAATTTTCATCTACCACCCAAACTAATCAGGCCAAGCTCATTACAAAATCACTATATTGATTTTCAGCCTTCTTCCTGTTTCCCCAACACCACAAGAAAATATTCGTCACAGAACCGCACCAATCCATCACTGGCACTTGATCTGATGGGTGATCATGATTTATTTGAAATAATGCAATAAAGTAGAGGATGCTGCATGTAACTGACAAGCTTCTTATGATTTAATTGCTGGCTATTACGAGGGCAGAGCTCCAGCTACCTGCAAGTCCAGGCACTGGGCCAAACAGCAACACTAACAGTAATATATGATCAATGGGCTTTACCCTGGAAGAAATCACTGACACGGCCCAGTGAGGAGCACTGAGGAACTCTGGTTTGTCTGTTTAAACATGTGTTGTTTATATTACTTACTAGAGCCCGATGTTGTGTACATCAGCCGATATACACACATTTTTTCCCCCAATGATTTTTCAAATGTAGTTATCAAACACTTCTGACAAAGATATGCAATGGAGGCAGGATATTTACAGTTTAACATTAATCTTTACAGTCTAAAAAGACTTAAACAGCAATACAACTGGAATTGAATAATAATAATAATTACCCCAAGCATCTATAAGCTTAAACACCAATATTGGCTGATAATATTGGCCAAACGATATATCAGTCAGGCTCTAATGTTGACATAAGAAAATAAAAAGAATATTGCAAATATAATTCTTGTCTCTACATTGAAAACAACCCTATTACCCGGGTCTAATCCACAAGTTTCCTTGGAGTCCTGACTGATGAAACTCAAAACTACAAGAGTCATATTTGTTTTTGTTCTCAATAAAATGTGCAGATCCATTGTAATAATCATCAAATGTCATAAATTGGTTCATCAGAAGTGTTTATTAACTCTTCAGCTTAATTTACTTGTGGCTCATATATTGCAAAATCAATTGGGAAGCTACTTATCTCACACACCTTCACAAGCTTCATATTTTGCAGAATTTCCACATTTAGCAGCAGGGCTGATCTCTTAGCCAAAGGAAGGTGTGGATCAGTTATATTCAAAGAGGACCTGTCTGATTAAACAAACTTAACGATCCAAACTAACCATTTCCGACTATAATAGACCTTTACTCATAACCTAAAATACACGGCAAAAATGTAATATAAAAATGTATATTCAAAAATTCATTAAAAGGCTCACGGTTTTGCTCTTTACTGATATTCAAGTAGGAATTAACAGATTTCATTTGAACCAACAGTCTTTTGCTAGCTCTTCAAAAAAGTTTTTCAAATATACAAAATTAACTTATTTTATTAAATAAAACCAAAAATAACAAACCCTAAGTTTAGAGAGAATAGATGGCTTTTTCCACGTGTAAAATTCCATTAGACAACTATTAATGTTGTCAAAAGTCAAACAGTGAACACTCAATGTGTAGAAACATCTGGCATCACAGCCACCTCAGAATCACCAGTAAACAATAATTCCTGATCACTCGCTCGTGGTTGATTTACGTTAGGATGAACTCATCTATGAAACTATTGTTGGAGGTGTAAAACAGGCAGAGGATAGAGAGAGCATCCCTCTCAGGCTGACAGGTAAACTGATTGCCACCAAAAGTCTTCATTGATCCGTTTAATGATCAATCACAACAGTGAAGCACTCCCAGGCTCTGTCCTCTCGCCCTGCGCTGTCCTGAGGGGAGCTGCGGCCTACTATCACCGCCCACACCACACCTACTTTAACATAAAAGCCGGCCTGACAGGAGGACATCCACAGGTGATCCATCAATCCACACAGAGACAAACTACTGAGTGGAAGGCCATGTCTGAGGTGTGTAACTGTGCTTCTCCATCCTTTTCACTGCTACTACATAATGGCTGGTTAAATAAAGTGACATCAGGGCCTCAGGCAGCTCCCCATCATGCTCAAAGTCACACTAATTGGTGCTTTGTCATTTCTGCACCCGGATCTGTAACTGATCTTTGTGACATGCGGCGTTCTCAGACAGGAAGAAAGAGAGAGAACGACTACTTACCCAAATTTAGCAGCGATGTCATAAACCTGCTTCTCGTGCTGCAGGACCTTCTCGCGGTCTCCCTCAAAGAGTAGTGTGGCCACACACAGGCGGTTGGGGTCGAACCCTTTGAACTGGTGATTAAAGGGGTGGATTAATCTTTTATGAAAAACACTCGGGGCAAGCAAGCGGCAATATTCACTTTAATTTAATTCTTTTTACCTTGGTGATGTAAAATTTCTTCAACCCGTCCAAAAAGGATGTGAAAATTGAAGATACTTGAGGCTTCAGGGCATGACCTGTGAAAATATCAGATAAGAGTCAGCTCCATCTACTCTTAAAGAAGTGGGCCTTAAAAAACGGATCATTTTCTTTCACACATTAGTCATAGCCTGCTTCTGCTCGCATCCTCCAGCATTCTGAGAGGGCAAGCGAGTCAGATTTATTTGGGGTTTCAAACAAAAGGAGGAAATATAAATGGTAACATTTGAATAACTTTACAACTGGCCAGTGGCTGCCAGCGACAGCGACTATAAATCAGAGGCTTTCCGAAGGGAAGTGGGGTTGACACAGCGATATCCGTCTTCCTCACCCACACTTTTTGATTTATTCCTGATCGGACGCACAAAAGCGCCTGTGGACAAGCGAAAATGAGGGGCTGGGGCCAATGGGATGGTTATCAATCACAGCGGGGAAGTCACGGGTGATGTCGCCGAGACTTAACAGTTCATTTATTTCCCCCCATGCTCAAGTCTCTTCATCACTTAGTGTCCTAATTGTTTCCATTCCAAAATTTGATTGCAGGTCTTTAGGTCTCTCGCAGCCATCATACTCGTTAATTAAATACTCAACATCCAGAGAGAGAAAATTACACCTACACTGTGAATTATTTTACTTTTAACTCTCCCCTCTGTGGTTTAGTTGCTTTTTTTTGGCATATATCAACACAGGCTGCTACTGACTACAACAGTCTCATTATTCATCTTGTGCATCAAGACAGGCTGTGCTAAATTGTACTTGTAGTCCTGTGAATACATCAACTCTCCTTACTCAACAGCCGACATGATTAAAAGTGAGGACAAGCCACTAATAAGCCCAAGACGGTATCATAGAAGCATGAGTTTTAGTTATTAGTGAAAAACCTGGTCGCTTCATCTTCCCTACTTAATGCTAAGAAGTGCCTACTCTGTGAAAAGTGGAAATATAGGGGAGATAATGAGATCCCTGGAGACTGGGGAACTTTACAGAGATCTCTGGCAATGCCAGATGCATTCCACTAGACCTTAAGAAACAACATCATAAAATTTCGATGTAACAACTACTTAATTTTGGCCAGGGTCATTTTTCATCTTGCTTCAATTCTTTGTCTGTGTGTGCAGCTATTCTGCTGCAGAAATGATAATCAATTTAACAATTCTGTGCTGTAGAAGGTAAAATCATTGCATGCTGTACCGTTGCCATTCATTGTTCTTCTCTCAGGAGGTATATACAGTACATCAATGAAACACCAACCCACAAAAATACAGTAAGAGTAAGTTACAAATTTAAACTCATAGTGAATATGATTATTAGAATGCTGCTAGTTAACAGCCTGCCTCTTGATAAAGCTCTCTGATCAAATCTAAAGGTTAAACTGGAGCCTAAAAGGAAAAAAACACTCCCTGAAAACAAAAACCAGGTCAAATAAAGTCCTACTTGTAAGTTAAATGTTAACCATAAAAGCACAGAAGGCTTAAATGAGAGTGATGTTTCCATACAAGAGAGAATGACAGCAGTGATATGCTTTACATCTAGGCTGGCCTGTATTGTTAATTATCAAGCAAATCTTACCAAATTGAAACTGTTCATTATCCATGAGACGTATAGATGCTGGGGCACACCTCTGAAAAATAAAAGACGGTCTATATTAGTTTGTCAGAGTAACATTTCCTACAAAATAAAATGCCAAAAAATATGGATCCTGATAATGACCTGCTTTTCATGGCTGATACCAATAACATAACTGATAATTTTACATTTTTCTTAACCTAACCTGTAGTTTAGTCACTCTTGAAGGGAAGAAAGGCTTAGATGTTGTGAGCAAAGATGGATGATTTATTATTCCACAGCTCTAATAAGATCTGTTGTGTTGAAACTCATAGACTCAACTCATTTCCTTCATCTCTGAATCCTTGCAATCCATCTTGCGTGCTTCTTCTTCTTTAAACCTTTTCTTTTTGAGCTTCTTCTTCTTTGCGTTTGATGCTGCCTCGCAAACCCCATGCATCAACATCTACTGTATAGGAGTTTAGTTAAGTCAATTAAAATAATTTGGCTTCATATGATGAGCTGTATTTATAGGCTAAAATTTCATGATAGCCAATCATTTTTTTTCTCAGAATATAACATAAAATGACTCAAACTTGGTTTTGTTTTTAAAAAAAACCCAAAAAGTTCCAATTGACACCGTGAAGTAGATATGCACACTGTATATATATATATATATCTTATTGGCCCAATATTGGGAATTTTCTGTCTTTTTTTTACTACAATTACTGATAAGAAGAAGATTAGATCATCCATCTTTCTCACCATCAGGTGTGCATAAACTTCAGGTTAGGACTTCTTTTTAGCATACAAAAACATGAAATTATTGGTAATCTTATCGGTCTTATCGGTATCGACTGTGAGAATCAGGTGATTATCGAACACTGGCTGAAAAAACTCTATAGCGTGCTTCCCTATAGTCAAGTCTGTCCTATTGCCTTTTTCCTGGCATTTTCAGTACGTTAGCAGGGATAGCTTAGCTCAGACTGGTAAGATTTTAACAGCACATTACAAATAGTCTAAAAATACACTGAGATTCTTTTTGCTGCATTTTATGGGCAGGTCAGTTTTAAGTGAAGACCTGAAAGTGCTTATTACAGTTTGGGCAAACCTCCAACACACCCAAAAAGCCTCTGGGCTTAACCTCCTTTTGAGACAGGGGGAGGAAGCAGCGACAAAACGCAGCATGTTTGGGGAGAGATTAACAAGTTACCTGTTTGGCAACCTCTCGAAGACAGGCAACTCCCTGCTCAAAATTAGGGAACACCACAGAGCCATATTTCTGATACTCCGGCATGGGACGAATCTTCATCGTGACCTCAGTGACCACACCCAGGGTTCCTGTGGAAAATCACAATGAGAGATTCTGAGTTTAAAAGGAGCAAACCAGTTCCCACAATTTATATGACCTAACCCCCTCTAAGAGCGGAACTTAAGACCGTTTTACTGGGCTCTGGTACACGTCCCGAGGGTCCTTTGGGTGACCTTTGTCTCACATTTCACCTAGTATATCTGGTTTTCTACCACACACTGGGGGACAACTAAGATTTATCAACTTAAGAGCATGAGGAAATAAAGCAGAGCTCTATCAAAGGCTGCAAGGCTAACAGCGGCAACACATATGTAGGTAAACCCAAATCTCTGGCTGACCTTATGAACCTGAAAACTGACAACCATTAGCTGCTGCTGCTGCTGCTGCTGCTGCTGAAGGGAGTCACGTTGCATGTTTAACAACCAGTGTCTATTCTGCCTTAGACAGCAGAAAGAAACTACAAATATCATGGTTAACTGTAGCTAGGGAGTACCATCCCCCAAGCAACATTAATATTATTTATCATAACCCCAAAGATGCTGAATGTTACCTTCTTAACTGACTGACTTCATGAGCAAAGTGTCACTCTGCCCGCCATTCGCAGATTATGAAAAAACATTAATAATTAGGGGGGCGTAACATACTTTAAGAGTATTTTACCTCACAAAAAAATAAACATGAACAGCTATTTATATTATATTTATTAAGTTTTTTTCCCTCTGCTACAAACATCTGGCAGACCAAATCAAACCTTATGGCTTGCCAACTTTGGCCTACTAGCCCCACTTTGGGCAGGGCTGGATTAGATTAATTACTAATCGTGAACACAACACTGACATATCATCACCTTTTCTTTTGATATGGCAAACAGTTGCTTTTTTACACATCCATCAGTTGTGGAGCAACAGTAGAATTCATTCGAACTTGTCTGTCCACCTGGTGAATGTACATCCAATATTCACTCCCTTTCAGTTCCAATTTCTGTCTCTTCAACTCCTGTGGGAAATATTTGGCTCTTTAAGTGCTAAATGCTCCATTACTACGTTCCCTAGCTAATCGCTGACTGTGTCTGTCTGTCGTTTAGTGCCGAGCAGAGAGTGTTCATTGGGTTTTAAGAGCTTTTTCATCTAAAACATGTGGTTGAAAATACTACATAATTAATTAATTACATTAATTTTATAATTTCTTCTGTCTCATGCTTGTTAATAGTATATCATCTCTTTCTGGTTTGTAATGACTAACAATGAGTTTGACAGGGCAGAAAAGGACAGAAAACAATGATCTGAGATTATCATTTTAACTAAATATATTAAGGTTTTGGACTGTTGGTTGAAAAAAATAAACCAGATAATAAATTCACCATAAATTCACCATTTTCTGATGTTGTACCTGGTAAAACCCATAATCAAACAAATAAGAGGATAATGTGAATTGCAGACCTATTTTCATGTTTATGAATTTTAGCCTGTGACCCAAACCCATTACTGCCCCCCAGCCTGCATGTTCTGTGTTTCTCTCTCCTGAATATAGCCTGCTCCATTAGGAGCCTGTTATGGCTGTTAATGAGCCCTCTAACGTGACACTACATGCCACACGCTGCTCCCTAGTGGCCCAGTGGAAAACATGTGACTCCATTAGGCCTCAGCCATGACAGGCCCCTCCCTCCTGATAGTATGCAGGAGGAGCGAGAGAGCAAGCGAGGAGGAGGAGTCAGAGAAGCAGAGAGAGAGAGAGCGTGAGCGAGAGAGCAAGGGAGGAGCTAGAGTGGAGGGGAGAAAAAGGGGGTGAGTGAGTGAGGAATAAAGGGAACAGCAAAGGTCAGAAAAACACTCTCTTGGGGATGAATGCAATGCAATGAAATGAGTGCTGCTTAAGCCATTTTTACTGCAACTGTCTCTATTAAACCAGCCTTATCTTCCAGGAGAGGGACTATTCGCAATAAAGAGTCTGAGAGGATTTCTCGAAAAAACAAACAAACAAACAAAAAAAACGTGTTGACCACTGTGAAGCCACCACATTAGAATCAAAGAATGTATGGCCCTGTGCATTAAATTAGCACCGGTTGGCTTCACTCACCTACATTACATCCTCCACGGTTGAGAGTATATTTTAAAAGAGAAAGGGATTATCATTGATTATTCCAATCATTCGTCACGCTGGTTGAAGCAAGAGGGAAGAAAATACTTTGCATTCAGGCTACTTCAAGGTCAGAGAGATAGAGGGACCCGGTTGTTGTGCAGTGAATGAGACGCTCCAGGTTTCGCAGTAATTTCTGATAAAATGGATGCGTTCCACTTAACATGCAGAGCATAGTGGTTGAGGGTTTTAGTGTGGTGCCTTGGTGCTACTGTTGTTGTGGCCTGCTGTCAGACTGCAGGATGCTGTTTCTGGAGTGAGGAGGTAGATAATTTTAATGAGACTGTGCGGTGGTGTGACCCCTGAGGTCCAGGTTTAGGCCTCCCAGAAGTGCATGTACTCCCAGAGACGTGTGGTCCTGTCCCATCTCTGTTATAGCACAAGCTCATCTTCTTTACACTACCTACTCTAATGAAACTCTTAGGAAATTTTAACTATTATCATTTGCCTTCATTGATGAACTAGACCGCTTAAAAACATTCAACCTGTTGTTGTGGATTACAGTTAGACACCCACAGTGCTGGATGTATGTTGAGTTTTCTTATTTTATTCTCAAAACTAATTTTTGGGAGATATGGTGATGTAAATGCCAGAAAAATAGTGTTTTTTTAAAAAGATTATATATATTTTCATACTTTTATGTTGAACTGCCTTGCTTTTATGAAAGCTGATGTTGGTATTTTTAAATCTATTTAATATTATAAAGTGAACAGCAGAATTAGCCCATTATTAAGGAATCATACCAGCATGCTTCAAAATAAATTGAGCATAGTAGACGTGTGTTAAATTCTGCATAATTTATGAGCAGACTGATGCTAATACTTTTTTTATGAATGAAATCTTATTATTTTGGAAATAGGTACACTCTAATAAACTTAACATGTTGTGGACACAATCATGATGTTTCAAAAAATTTCTGTACAATAACACATATACAGTCCTCTACATTTATATTTATTTTATTTTACTTATCCTATTTTATTTTATTTTATTTTATTTTATTTTTATTGTATTCTATTGTATTTTGTTAGTTTATTGTGAACTGTATGCTGCTGGAAATTCAATTTCCCTGAGGGAGTTATCCCAACGGGATCAATAAAGTGAAGTCTAAGTCTAAGTCTAAGTCTCTTATTTTACATGCTTATACACCAGTGAATGTATGTGAAAAAGTTTGCTTTGATTTTAGTAGAGTCATTAAATAAGTTCTCCCTCTCACATCGCACATAAACACACAACCCCTCCTAGATTATAGTGTAGTATGATGCCCAAATGGACTACTGAGGATTTTATTATTAAAGAGAGAGCCATAATTTTTAAAATCAGGGTAAGAACAACATTAATAATATATACTTATAATAATACTTTCATAATGTATTGAACCCATTTGATTCTGATCTTACATACTGATGATGTATTTCAATGAGGTATTGAAATCCCTTCTAATGAGTACAAATGGAGATTTCTGCAGTGATCCCAGCCCAGTCAGGGAGCAGATTGCTGAGCTTTGTAGGGCGAATATAAAGTTTGCATCCACAGCTGTTTAACATGGCGATGCCAAGAGTCTCTGAACCTCCTCATTATGTAGGGAGAACCTGGCATATGGCAGTATTCTCAGTGGGCATTCACAAGGACAGGGCGCTGCAGATGGGGTGGGGAGGACACTTGCTGGTTCCTAACTAACAACCCCTCCAGATCACTTTTCCACCAGAGCTAGTTAATATGTAAGAAGCCCAGAGCATGAGAATCGTCCTGATGTTACTGCTTTATCACACAGACCTGCAGACATGCACACAAAGTCACACACAGGCCCACATGCTCTGGTGTGCTGAGATCACATGAGAGAGGGAGCAAACCTTCTGAGCCCATGATGAAGTGGTGAATGTCTGGCCCCGTGGACATGCGTGGGCCCTGACAGCTCTTTTCAATTACCCCTCGTGGGGTCACCATCTTTATGTGGATGACCTGTTCAGACACACAACACAATAAACACCTTTTAGAGACTAGGTATGGAGGTATAACTTTCTTTTACAGATTCACAAATGTAGAAAAATATTATATTTTTGGTATTATATGTGCCACATGCATGAAGGCATTTCATAACTGATACTGTGATCACTGCAAAGGGCAAAGTCCATAAAATCTGCTAATAATTTCCTTTCTAATTACTGCGCAGTGACTGCAGCTTCCTGACTGTCATCCAGCGTTTTGAACAAACATGAGCAGGAAGTAAAGTGGGAGGGAATGCGACTCACAAGGTCCTCAATGTTGCCGTAGATGTTCTTCTTCATGCCTGATGCTCTGGTTGCTACCCAGCCCCCAAGGGAGCTGAACTCCATGGAGTCAGGCTCATGCCCTGTACAGTAGCCGCTCTCATTAAGCTGTTGAAAAATGAAAGAGAACATGCACTTGTGGTTCAAATTCAAAACGAATGTTTTAAACCCACAAGAATGTTTTAATAACAAGCAAAAAGAATGAGCATGCAAAGGGAAAAAATAATTGCAGCTCTGCTGCTGAGAGTTTCACTGCTCTCGTTTTGCTGCAAAGCTCAAACTCAGGTTTTATGGCATCACAGAATTTTACGACAGCCTAAAATAAACTGAGTGGAATAAAACAAAGAAAAGACTAAAAAGAGAAATCAGTGCATTATTTGGTTAGTACAAGATTACATGTTTAGGCTTTTTTAATCTATTCTAGTTGAAAATTAAAATTGAAAAAGAAACTTCACTTTCACATGTTTATGTAAATCTGTGTTAAAAAGAGACTATGTCTTAGACAGTCTTGATGGAAGATTTCTGCACATTCAGCCTCCACAGCCCCACCCAATCCACAAAATACCACAAGTGACTTCTTGCCACATGGCCATAACAATGCGACAATGCACTTTTGGGTCATTTTTGCCACAAAAAACCCCTTTGAGCATCCAAGCAACCTTCATCAGATGCACCATCCCTCCGGCTTCGAGGAGACTGTGTAGGTCATCAGGATTCCACACATTCTCCTTAAGATTGCATCTTTAGGCGGAACATTTAGTAGTAATAACAATAAGGACCTTAAAGTACAACAACAACCCCCACCAGAGGCACAAGACCGGGGTTAAGTCGGGCCTGGTTTTATCACAGCACTCCCCTGGAAGGCAGTTTATAATGCAGACCCATCTGCTCCATCATAACAGCAGAGTCTAAATGCAGAGGTGGGGTCTGCTTTAGATGCAGCTCACGCATTCTTCTACATCAAATGCCTGCTCCTTCTCCATTTTTCTGAATTAGCTTGATGGTGCCATCTGCTCATGACCGCCGCCTCACTCTGTAATCTCTCTCCTTCAGCACTCTGCTCCCATCTCAAACTCCTTCCTAAACCCTGTTAGATCTGCTGAGCAAAGAGCACCAAGGTGAATGAGCATTGGGCAACCTGCATATGAATGGGTAGCACAACGCAATTGTTGGTACAACATTTACAGTAATGCTGGCTCTTTCAGTGGATGAAGATGGAAAAAATGAGCAGTACTTACCAATCTCTCCAAATCCTGACCGACGATGCCAGCTTCAACGTGGGCAGTTAAATTTTTCTCATCAATCCACAGAATGCGGTTCTGTGAATGAAAAACAAACAACATGACTGAGGAGGTCATAAAACATTCTCTTTGAATGTTTTACGCCAAATATGGAGTTTGTTTCATTTATCTAACATGAAAACACACCATTAATTTTATCCAGGTTGCAAGATCTTAATAGAAAACCTTGTGTATCACCATGTCTGTCCTATGACATTAACAACACACTCATCAGCAGTCCACGGAGACAGTCCTCTGACAGTTTGCTTACAATAGTGGAAGTTTTGTCCTTCTAGCCTGACGGTCACATGTCTGAGGATAAATGTGTGCACAGGGGCTTCGGGACGGAGACCATTTCCTCAAGGTTAAACTCAATTTAACATCTAATTCCAAATATATGCCTCGTATTTGGGCCGCTGAGCACATGGCTTGCCCCTACCTGCAGGAGGTCATTTCACACCTGCCATCAATTATTCTCCAGAGGTAGTAAACTTTATGTTCCAGCCACACTGCTCCTTTCATGTGCTTCCATTGGAGCCACCTCACCTCTGACCCCTGACACAGAACACTGGTCAGTCGCTGGTGTCTGTGGCAACTCAATGACTAGCAGCATCCAGACAGCTTATATATCGCCTCCATGTGAGCTTGGATCAAAGGTCTGCACTGTGCTGCTGACTGTATTCACCATTTTGCATTTGAATAAAATAAAATAAATAAAATAATAATTCATATATCATATACACACACACACATATATATATATATATATATATATATATATATATATATATATATATATCTCTCTCTCATATATATATATATATATATATACACATACACACACACACACACATAAATTATAACACATTTCTATTGATTTGTCATTTTAACAGTATTGTATGTAGTTCATTCCCTCTTTAAAAATGACAAAGAGGCAAACGGAGATATACAGAAAGAAAATGGTAAAATGCACACTGACATTGCTTAATTTTTCTGTGTTATTGATAAACATTATTTTCCCATAAAGCATGCTGATTGAATTGGTGGCACAGGCTGAGTGACTGCCGCTGCCGTTATTTGTTCTCTGTACTCGGCCTATTAAGAAACTTGATTACTGACTGCAAAAAAATGAAAAACAAGTGCTCTAATTCTGTTATGCTAACAGGGAAATCTGTCCTGGCATATTTTTTTCTTGACTCATCATGAAGAAACATTAAACATAATCTAGCTCTGTGGTCTTACTTGGGGCTGTAGATGGTGATGGTGTTATGCAGTGTAACATGTAATTATATTAATGGCATATTTCTTATGGTGTCTCCATTCTGTAATTTACATTTATATACATAGAAATGTTTAGAAGTGCACTTTTAATGTAAGACAGTAGGAAAGTCTCTAAATCTTGATCTGACGTTTTAAAGTTTCACACTGATATAATTTCACTCAACTGTATTAGTCTGTATTTGATTTGCTTTTCAGTTTTTCTTGTCATTAGTGTAGATGAATTCTTTTGACTCTACACAGTTGTTTACGTACCATCTGTGAAGTATCCAGAGAGACAATGGAGCGAGTTTCCTCTGGGGGGCACTCTAGGGCACTAGAGACACTAGTCCCTCCTGAGAGAGAAAAAAACAACAGTCACAATAGGGGTTACAGCAGAGAAGCCTTTCAATGGACCAAGTGATTATACCGTACACACTGTCCTGGTTTCACAATGGTAAACACACACACACACACTCAACACTTTAAATGTGAAATGTATCTGTAGCATTGAGTAGTGAAAGTTAGTACCGATTGCTTTGTCGGGTCTGGTTACATGTTCTTTGATCAGATATGTCCTGTTAAGTAAGTAAGTTTGTCCAATTCACCTCGTTTCACACAGTTTTGTATGGCCTCTTATGATAAACACTTGTGTGTTTGAGAAGTTCGGCTTGTTTGACTGCAATAAAAAATGTTAAAAGTGCTTATTTTTCTAAAAGACAGGCATAAAAAAATAATTGCTTTCCTAGGATGGTTGGAGCAGCAAACTCATCGGCATCATAGTGGCACTAGTATACAAAAAATTCAAGTGATTTACAGCTTTTTATTACATCAGAAAGCAGTTTGGAGGAGATGCTGCAATGTGTTTAAATGTCTGCACTGACAGATATACAAACTACAGAAAAGAAAAAAGTTTGCACGGTGCAAATATCCTCATTCTTCTAAAAAGACTTGAGGCTTCAGAATTTAATTGCATAAATGTGTGACTGACTTTTATGGATTACATCACTCTCATGAACCAGTTGACAAACTAGTGCAACGCTACAGAAGATAATTCCAGTCATTTTGTCTTCATGATGTAGCTAACAGAAGTGAGTGACAGGAGACATGCGGGGGTGTTAGAGAAAGGTATAATAGAGGTCCGCAGGCTGGAAGTGAACTGCAGATGTTGTGGTTACATCACATCCTTAGATAAGAGGCTCAGTAGGATGTGTGCTAATAATGTTTTCTGTTGCTCAAGTATAAAACACACACAGCAAGACTTGAGATTCAGTCAGCAGTTCAGTAGCTTATTTAGCAGATTCATTTATAGATTATGAGGCAAAATGAACTTCTCTCACATGTGATAATAAATATTATATTAAAGTACATTAAATGTAAATATACATCTAGCGGCCTGGTGTATACAGTATGTGACAGCTAATTATATTGATTAGAGGCAATGATTTCACAACTCACCTCCATATGGTATCAAACAAACATTGTGTTTGCACGCCAGTTCCACAATTTTCACAACATCATTGTGGCAGTCTGCAAAAAGATAGGATACCAGTTGGAAATTAGCGGCCATCATCAAGAAAATGCTTTAGTTATGTCCTAGATTGCATTGATAAATTAAGCATTCACTTAACAACCAATAGTGGGCACAATGCAAAGGAAATGAGAAAATGGCACACAGCACTACATGAACACAGAAGACAATAAATAAATGTATATGTGCTGAGCCATTTGAGCTGGGGGAGCGACAGAGAGGCAGGGTGCGTTTTGATCTGCCTGGGGCTTTCCTCAGGCGGAGTCAGCCTGCATGAAGCTGCGCTCTCAGGGGTGGGATGTGCTGGATCAATACAAACTAGTTTTGGCCAATCACAGAGCCCACATCCATTCACACTGGAGCGGTGAGCGAGTGGGAAGAGCAGCATTACCTTCCTACGTGGACGTGCTTGACCGGCCTCAAGTGCTTTTAGAGGCGGTGAGAAATGCCTGCATTCTAGTGCTTTTTGCCATCCAATTAAACACACAGCTTCTGCCTGCGGATTACAGTTCAACAACTAAACCTCCACTTAAAAAACACAGCTTGACTTAGAGGGACTACTGAGGAATGTAAATTATATGTGAAAATATCTATTAGATACATAGCAAATGAGAACGTATTTGCAGGGTCGGTAAAATTAAAATTTGGTGCTGGCGTGGATGAAACAATACGTACAGTTGCTTGGTGATTTGCTGCCCATTCGGGAGGCTGCTAATCAAGTTTCAACCATCAGTCAACACTCATTTGCATGATAAAATAGTGCCAGCCATAACAACAGAAAACCAATCCCGGAATCATAATTCATGGGTGTACTGTGGTGGGCCAGACCGTGGTGTATTGGGTGTCAACCGTCCTCCCCCTGACGCTTCTTATTAAGCCTCCACTCATACATATTAATATCCCTGCCTCTGCAGAGATTAACCCTTTAAATCACCTAAGCCAGTAGGGGGGATCAGCGATGCTACGTGGGAGGAGAAAAACAGGGAGATAAAAACAGGGAGATGATGACACAGCTTCTGAACTCACTTGGCCATACCACCATGTCTGGAACGCGACCAAATTTGCCTTCCCGCAGAGCGAAGATCTCGTGTAAGCAATGGCCTGGGAGAAAACACAGGAAAGAGATGACACAGAATAAGAACACTGTCGCTACATTAAAAAAATCAGACAAAGTGGGTGATGTTTTTAGAGCCTGACCGATACTGGATTTTTGGGGCCGATGATGATATGTAATGGAGGCAGGTATTTTTCAGTTTATCTTAAATTACATGACTGCATAAACAGTGAACCGTAAACTTCACTATGTCAATATTGGGCAATAATATCAGTCAACCACTACATTGGTCGGATTCTAGATTAATAAATATCCAAAACTCTCCTCCCGGCATTCCTTACCGTGGGCTCGAAACACCCGGTCCTCTGCGTCATGGGAGAAGGGAATACCTGTGGATTTCAGTTCCTCCACGAAGGCCTCGTTCAGTGTGGCAGGCTGTACAGCGCTGCTGGTCAAAAGAGGCTGAAACAAAACAGAGCCAATGTGGTTTTGGTAACTGTGACCAAGTCTTTGTAATTCAGATTTATTTGTTGCGTCTTCAGTTAATGGCACTCACTGTTGCAGGAGTTTTATGCTGCAGATTGGCTCCAAATGTGCCCTCAAACCAGTCTTTCAGCCCGGGGATGATCATACCACTTAGTCTATACCTGCATTGTGTAAAACAGAAGACAGATTGTGTGAACAGCCAATTAAAAAAAAAAAAAAATCAACTAAGCTTCATGTATAAGTGATTTCCTGCGGTGGAAGTCAAAGCCCTCAATTGGAAACATCCAAACGCTTGAGTGGGCTTATTCATTTGGAAAACCAGGCCTGTGTCTAATAAGAATAGAGTGTGAGGTTTGAGTCCAATGAGGTTATTAGGCAAGCGGAGCAGCAGCGACAGTGCTGTCCATGTGATCGCCCTCGCCATCCCTTGCATAATTGTGCTGCTGGCACGGCCTGGGCCAGCCCATCAGGGGGACTGTGCTGTGCCTTTGTCCAAGAGAGCATGAAACACACTCTGTAATGAAAAAGCCTCTGTCACAGTGAGCGCAGAGGAGGAGAACGCTGTCTCTGACATTCACTCAACTGAGCCCCAGCCCCGGTTTACTGTACGCCGCCCCGGTAGCTTTTCAGTCGAGAGGGCACGGAGGGGTTTGTAGCAACTGCTAGCACAGGAGGAACCCATTTGTTGTGCAACATCCCGTTCAGCTCGACTCATTACTCAAAATACATCCTCATACGCAATGTTTCAGCTACAATCAGACAGGCAGGGCTGTTGCTTAGAGAGTTATGTGTCATAATTAAAAATACAAGGCTCATTTATACCTCTGCTCTTGTCATGGGAGATGTTCTTTCTGCTGTAAACTGAAGCCAAATTCAGGAAGACTGAGGGAATCTGGCTTTGTCTGCACACCCTCACACATTCTATTTTCCCAACATTCAAAGTCACACATTAATAATTTCTGACATAATAAGTTCCATTTTTCAACAGATTGGAAAATGGTTTCTGTTTATCAGCAACAGACTTTGGTGAAAGCTGAAAATCACTACCAGTGACCTTCTCGGGTGACAATGAACAGTTCAAATGCCAACCACTGGGTGGCAGTAGCACCACATTGCTGTGAGCGTAGGAAGGAGACAACAGCTGATTTCAAAAGCTGGGTGTACAGAAGGGGTTGTGAATATGATCAATGCATAACTCCAGCCTCAAGTCAGCCAAACGTATCAAAGCTGAAGCTAGACACCGCGGCTGTACTAAAACAAGACTACAGGCTTTGAATGAGACCTGGTGCTGCTTGATTTCTATAAATCATCTACAAATAAGCATGAACAAAACATCTAAGATCAGTGATGTGATATTATACAGTACCTTTTGCCGGTAAATTCTGCTTGGCCTTTCTTATTAAAGAGGAATTTTGAGTCACTGTATCCCCAGCCGTTCCATTTCATAATCTCCTGCCTGTGGAAAAACAAACATTGCCAGAGGTTGAGTCAATTCGTACAGTTTACACTGGAGTTAAGACAGTAAATACCACCGGAGCAGGTGTGAAGGTGATTCCCAGAGTAGTGACCTGGTATATTGTTAATGTGCCACCACAGTCCCTCTGGGCTGACACTAGTTTTGACATTGGCAATTTCAAAAAGACAAGAGGAATAAGGAAAAGTCCTTGCTGATAATATGATATTTCATCCTGGCATTTTAACACACGGACATATAGCATTTCACTGAAACGAAGGAGTCTCCTTATTTTATTCAGTCATTTACAGTCTTTGCATTCATCCAAGGTTGGGCCGGCTATCATCTGACAAATTTACAATATCGGAGGGCGCAGCAAGGCACACCTACAATATTTCCCTGGGGGAGTACCACCTCACAGCACTTCACTCACAGATTGTTGATATTGTAATGCAGAAGCAGAGGCGACACATTCAAACGACATATCCATCAACAGAGGAGGCTAGCAGACACTCCCTGTGCCGTCAGTCACTTCCCTTTCGACACAGTCAAATATTTTACATTTATTGCACCTGGTAGGCACACTTACCCAAAGCTAGTTTCCATACTGCTCAGATTTTATGGTTACAGTAGGTCTGAAAGTGTGCACTGAACTATCAAGCTTCATCTAAATATTTAGCACATATACCCACGAGCAATGTTCCTAACGACTGTTAGGCTGTTTAAACAGAATTTCAAACTTAGACTGGTCGACTGGTATCAAAGTAAGAAAACACTTAGAAAACAGTGGAAATTAAGCACAATTTAAAAGCAACATTTGAGTAGAAGGACATAAATGTAAATGTGTACATTAATAAAATAATGACAATAAGTGTAAAGAAAGGGCAGCAGTGTAGATTGTTTGTGCACGTCCTTAATATCTACTAGCACCAGCTATACTTGACCGACCATACTTGAGTACAGCAAATGCGACAATGTTGAGCAGAGCCGGGACGATTTCTCAACTAAGTGACATGTCTATCAACAGATAAAAAAACTGCCAACTATTTGAAACTTGACTAAATGTTTAAGTAATTTTTCATTAAAAAAATCTGTCAGCCTCTTAAAGATTAACATTTCATGCTTCTCTCAAATAATCATATTAAACTGTATATCTTTGGGGTTTGGACTGACAAAACAAGATATTTAAAGGCATTGCCTTGGACTTCGAGAAACTGGGAAGGACATTTTCAATTTTTCCCCCCACATTTTTTTCTGACATTTCATATATCAAATAATTAATTGGATAAGCTGGAAAACAATCTGTACTAGGGCTGCATAATATGGTCAAAAATCACACTGCACTTACTTTGACAGGTATTGCAATTGTGATATGATTAATGGTTAGTGGAAATGATCATTTATGCATCAAAATTTTCATTTTCACTGAAAAACTATTACAATCATGATGAGGTGATATTTGTTGGGATCTGTACGAAACAGATGTTTGTTTTTACATCTGGAAAGACAGGATCTCTCTGCACCACTACAGTCACTACATTTGAATGCTGTTTTTTCACACATATTTATTCATCAAAACATGGCAGCTTAATCATAATAATATTTAGTTACAGCCCTATTGTTAAGCAATATTCCTCAACCAAAGATGATGCTACATTGTATGTGCAGAGCTTGTGGGCTGTACTAACACTCTGCAGAGAGACAGCTCACCACTCACAGAGCAACCATAACTCATGGGTCACTAGGGATGGGATGCTACCACAGTAGAGTAAAAGCCATAATTAAGATTAATACCTGCCAAAATGGAGTTTCCTATAAATTAAGAGTGAGTGTAGAAATGAGAGTGACACACCGAGTCATACTTTAATGAGTCCTTGCCACCGGAGATATGCTGTCATGGCTGCAGAACATACTGAATAAAAATGTATCAATAAATGGGTTAAGTGCTTGTGTAGGTCAGTGACAACAGTAGGTCTTGATGTGTTTGTTTTGATAAACTGAGCTCTTTCCTGCCAACAAATGTCTTTACTCAGACTCAGTGCAAATGTGGGTCTAAGGATAGAGGATGTTGTATGTCAAACTTCTGATTAGGACTAGTATATTGGATATAACAGAAGGGAAATCAAATAAATCTGTGTGAATGATGTTGCAGCACCTTAAGTTTCTTCTTCAATCAATATAAAAAGAACTAACACCTTTTGTATTCATATTTTGAATGTTAAATTGCATGATATTGTAAATTTAACACAATTTTGCACATAGAATGATGTGTTTACAGTATAACAACGCTTCTTTGGACTGAGACAACAATGGATAAAAGTTGTGGATAACGTAATAGGGCTGCAACTTATGATTTTATTGATTATCAGTTACTCAGTTGATTATTTTCTTGATTAATTGATTAGTTGTTAACTCTATGAAATGTCAGGAAAAGTGTAAAATGTCAATCAGCGATTCCCAAAGCCCAAGATATTCAGTTTACTGTCATAGAGTACAGAAACCAGAAAATATATTCACATCTAAAAAGCTGGAATCAGAAAATTAATCAAACCAAATAATTAGTTATCAAAATAGTTGGCGACTGATTTAATCAATCAGTCTTAGACTATAAGATGAGTCGAGTATGTGCAAATATTTGACTACACTGGACAAAATGTAGAAATACTTCCCAATGCAATTTTGGGTGTGCCTAATAAACTAGTATGTTGAGCGAATGAAAGGTCTATACATTTATCAATGCATTAGTGGTGGTTGCAAACACACACTGGAGCTGAGCCCCACCCAACCTGCAAGCCAGGATTACTTTTTACCTGAGACAAACCACTTAACTAGGCATACAAGAAAGGTAGAAGTGAGGAATGTCTGCAAAGGCTAAACCAAGTACTTCTCCAAAACAAACAGCGACTTGGTGTTATTTTAAATCAACACAGCATGGTCTGTGGTTAGGCACTATTTGTTACAGAGCAGGGAGCATCCTATTGACTGTTTAACTATTTGCAATTCAAACCTCATACACTTTAGACACTACAATCCCATACTCAGGCTAAGCACAACAACTGGCCGAACAATCAGGGCTGCAAGACACAATATTTTATCATTACAGAGTCATATTAACCAGAACAGGTCGTGATGAATTTCACAAGACCAAGTGCTGATACTTTTTTTGAGTAGTGATTTTATAAGTAGCCTCAGCTGTTAACTCGGACTGACACTAGATGTCAGCACAGTGTGGTGGTGCCTCCTCAAAAGGAGCTGAGCTGCCAATAGGTTGAAAGTCAGACCACTACTTGTTCTGACCAATCAGATCAGCAGAAGACACAGAAGTTTCACCGTCTACTACTCCATACAAATTACACGTCTGTTTCTAATGTGTGCCATATCTTAAAACCCAGTTAGGACATATAAAAAAACAAGTCTTTCAATGATTCCCCTACCAACATGTCAGCGTTGTAATCAAACAGCTAATACTATATAATCTGAATTAACCACGTAGCTGATGTATCGATACAGTTGTCGAATGTCAGAGCTGATGGATCGAACAGTACGTGACGTCAACTGCTGTACGTAACAGTAACGGTGGCAATAAAACAACTTACGTATGTTTTGTTGCTGATTCTTATCCGGAGCGTTAGAAAATGCCAGAAGCTTAGCCACAACATTGCCACTTATCTTCGCTTCGTACACCCCCACTGACACTGAAACATTGCCACACGACAAATGTAACGATATATGAGAAGCCACGGTAAAAGCTGTGGCTGACCAACTTTGAGAAAGTCGCCCATAAGACCGGTAAACTCCTCGGAGTGGAGCTAGCCGCACCCACCCTGTAGCAAATGAATGTCTGCTGTGGCCAAGTAACGTTAGCTAGCAGGCTAATTACAAGCCGCTTCAGCCGGGTCTCCCTGCGTTTTTAATGCTTGGAAGAGAGAGGAAAGCCGGTCTGTCAGCGTATGTCACCCCCTGGCTCTTGTTTAGATGTTAGTTCACTGATGTTTGAATTAATAAATAGCTAAAGCCACAGAGGCTGGACCTCTGTCCACCGCTCCATCACAGCCTAGTACCTCCTCCTCGGCACCGTCTTCCCCTCACGGGAGACATCTGTCTTGCTCCCCTGGGCTTTGCACTCCGCGGCTAGGATGGTCGAGTCACCGTCCGCCGGTCCCTGTAAATGTCCGGCAATTATCCTCAGTCTTTGCTGTGCAATCCGCTGCCTGTCGGAGCTGCCGCCGCCGCTGCTGTTGGACGCCATGCTGCTTCCGTGTTTGTGAAGGGAGGGAGCGGATCCATGAGCGGCTGTCAGAGGTCAGCGCAGGGAAAGTGCGCTGCGTTCATAGCCCGTCGGAAATATCTTAATCTGAATGAGTGACCCAAATAGTGTTAAAGGCCAACAAACGAAACTGGGAATTTTCTCTTGTCACGTTTAGGAGTCTGAAGGGGAGAGACTACAACATAATTGTAAGAAAATATCAAATGATAGATCTTCTAGATGGTTACATTGTGGTATGTTGAATTGTTATCAGGAATTCAGATCAGAGATGAAACGATAAGGCAATTCATTGATTTGGAGATCAAACTAAAAGTAATCTGCAACTATTTTAGACATTTGTTGGTTCTATCTTTTAAAATGTGATAATCTGCTGCGTTTCTTTGTCTTACATGATCATTAACTATATTAATGTTTGGGTTGTTGACTGAAGGACCGACATAACAAGCGATGAGAGTATTGCAATTTAGGGCCTAAGAGAATAATCGTTAAATTAATCGATATGTAAAAGCGTGTAGCGCAAGTTAAGATATAATTAAGTTTATCAAGACTATACGTTATAGCCTATGTGCACTCTTATGTCACTTCTGCCTGTAGTTATGATATGGTTGAAAATAAAAGCATCGTATCTTTTAATTCTCTCTTTATTTGATTTTTAAACCCGAGGAAACACAACGGGGCTTGTTCTCCTCGGTCTGAAATATGAGCTATAGAAGAGCTCCTGAACGCACCGTTTTACGTATTTCCCAGCATGCCTTGCAATATATGACTGGTTGCATATGCTCCATTGACGATTGAGGCTGGAAGGAATTTACAGAGCATTTACATAGTAGTCAGGAGATAACAGGAGGGATCCAGCCTTACACAACTGCTGCTTGTAACATTTAAGAGGACACGAAGTCATGCAAACAGACATTTTGATGCTGTTGTCGACATATATTGAAGTAAACTTAAGGTTATAATTAATGCCTTTTTCAATAGTTTTATAGTCAAAACATTTTTTTAAAAATCCATGGGCAAAACTAACACTAGTTTGACTTGACTCAGAATAAGAAAGAAAGTGAAAATGGAAAAAAAAATGAATTTAATCAAACATGTGAGGTAAATATTTTTTTATATATGTATTTACAAATTGTCTGCCTTTACACATTGTACAGTTAAAGAAAACTGGCAACGTAAGCCTGAGATAATTAATCTATACTTTAAGGCTCATAAATTTGTAATTGGATCGTCTGCCGCATTAAAACAATATAATTTATTAATATTTGCACTTATTAAAGCAGCATCATTGTAGCATCAAAATTACTCCTGAGTGACATTTGTGACATGGTTTTAAAAAACTGAGTGTAACCTGAAACAATGTGACTTGTTTACCTCTCTGCCTCACCTTCATGCAGTCACCTGACCAACGTGGCCATACTGCTTCCATATGGCACACAGCAGTGCTCTTTAAGTAATGATTGAACACAAAGTTACAGTACATACACGGAAAGTAGCTGTACTACTACTACTAAAAATTCACCCTGGTTAAATTCTCAAAAAAATAGACAAGAGGCCTTGAAAAATGCTTGAGACAGACGTAAACTTTATTCCAGAAAACAGTTCATTTGTCAACACGAGTATTCCACCATGCTGTAAACTTAAATATCCAGATGTTTGATGATTTATTTCCCACAGGTTAAAGTATTAACTTCCAAAACAAAGTTCTGTAATGCACTGACTGCGAGCAATTAGAGTCTAAGTGTATCACAGAACTTTATTTGGAAAGCCACAGTGCCACCTCATAGGTTTGTCCTTGTGCAGGACCTTATCCTCCTCATGACTGGGTGCTCCTTAAACCTGCAGTAAAGCACACAAAGCAAGGAGAACAGGACATCCACTTTGATTATGTCTTTTTCAGTGTATTGACTTCAACAACTTCAAGAGAGAAAATGGCTGGCGTAGTGAGGATAAGAGAACAAGATGTGTAGTAAAGACTTGAATGTTAAGGACTGGGCCTAGTTAGAGGCTGGCTGTGTGGTGGGTCCTCCCTAGAGTCCCACAGGTAAAGCAGGCCAGATGGAGTCTTTTTTTTTTTTTTAAACAAATTGTCAGCTCCAGACAGAAATCATTAAATGGCTAAAAATCATCTGGGCATGTGCAAGTGTTCATCCTGTTGTACATCCCACCAAAAAGTGTCCTAAAATGTATTTACTCACCTCTTTAAGCTGGACCATCTGGTTGCAAAGTTAATACATGAGCCAGTCTGTGCATGAGCTGACATGTTTAAAGATCTTTAACTTCACTGGGATTAATTCATTGAATCTACCTGTTGAGCTTTAACAAGTTACTGAACTGAACAGGCCGGGGAGAGTGAGCTATCTGCTGAGTAATATAGATAGATATGACAGCAATGAGGGAAGTGCAGAAAGCTCCAGGAGTATTAAGTTCTGTCAGTCTGAGTCAGTTAGGGCACTTGCCACATCAAGTGACAGCAACTTCAGAAGTGCAAAATAATGCAACAAAACAATTTGTAGCACGTCTCGATGATTATCTTGACAGTATTTACACAAGAGGCTATTTGATCAAGAGAAATGAAGTTCTGCTAGTCATACTGTACCTGATGAAGGTAGACGCAAAGGGACCAGCTGCAATCCAACACGAGGGGCAAGTATCTTGATCATAAAATGCAAAAGCAGAAAGCGATCAGAGGACATCGCAGGCCATGGATGGATCCACAGTGCAAACGCCAGTTTTCACTGCGGTCGGTGTCCGTCTGCGGACTTGCAGCTGCTGTAATCGTAAGGTGGCTACCGCCGCTTTTACCTTTTCTTCCCCCAGTCCTGTGCAGTTCACTATATGCAGCTGGAAGAATGTCGACGTGGAGCTGCCAAACGTGAACGCGTGTTCATGAGCGCGCATGAGAGAGGGGGGAAAAAATAGGCTTTTTTAGTGTAATTTCACGCAGTGGCACAGTGAGCTGCACTTTAGTGTGAGGTTCTTCACAGATAGGTGCCAGAGGCAGGACTAAGTCCGCCTTATTACCTTGACATATTTCTAAAGCCACTTCATTAGATCGCGATCGGACTTCTTCCTTACGTTGAGGTGTCAGAATGGTTCAGATATAATTAACTTTGAGCATTTTATAACACCCTGCCTGATTTCGAATTGACTGATGACGAGGTCGTTTGAAGTTAAAGATGAGTTGAAGTTATAGGAAGATGAAATACTGGCATGTTTGCTCACCACTGATTAGAGAAGTATTCCGATAAAAGAAATACAACAACTTAATTTCTTAAGTATAAGCCTAGCCTCAAAGAGTGTGATTGATATCTTCAAAAGCAAAAGTAAAAGTGAAGAATGCCTATATTATGTAATTGGATACATGGAGTCAACTTAAGCTTACTGTTTGTTGTTTAATCTATAGCACCAGTGGTGGAAGAAGTATTCAGACCCTATACTTTAAAAGCAGGAACACCACACTTTAATAATACTCAATTACAAGTAAAAGTACTCCACATCAAAACCTTACTTAAGTAAAAGTAAACGTATACACACCAGACTGGGGTTTTATTAAGAGTTATAGGGCTGTATTATTGCAGAAAATGTTACTGAATTATCATTACTGATGTATTCATGTATAAGCAGCTTTGTTAAGGTTTAGATGGTCAAGGTGGAGTGAATGTGAACTACTTTATTTACTGTTAGGTAGTTTAATCTGTAACAGTGCAACATATTTTATAAACTCATCGCATGATTTGTAGCAAAGTCTTAATCTGCAATGTAAAGTTATAATGGCTGTTTAAAGCAAAATAGACCTAAAAAGAAGGAGAAAATAGAAATACTTGATTAAAAATACTCAAATGTTTGTGCAGTACTCGTGGAAATGTTCTCAGTTACATTCCACTACTGTGTAACACTGCGTCATATTTTATACATTGATTGTATGTTTTCCCTGCAAACATCTGATATCTACAAATGAACAAAAGGATTCAAAGGCAAGGAATCAGTGCGATTAAAATTCTTAGTTCACTATGTCTCTATCTAATGCCATAACTAACCTATTTTTAAATATATACTATAAACAAATTTTAATTAAAAAATGAACTTACATTCATATTCATATACTCATATATACTCACTACTCACATACACGGATACATACTGAGATAGACAGTTACGCAGACAGTGTAAAAGCTGCAGTAACAAGTAACTGTATGATAAGTGAAATGAAGTTGAAGTATAAAGTAGTATTAAATGGTAGTAACCTATAAGTACCTCAAAACTGTACATTAGTACAGTACATGAAAAAAAAGTAAATAGCCATTTTCAACCACTGCCTTTTACTGTTTGGTATGTTTCACTGCTCTTGATTATGTAAACATTTTTGTAGTTTAGTTGGTGATGTCTCTAGTGGGCTTTTTTTTAAATAAAGACAATTGTAACATTTCAATCAGTATAAACCAATTAAAATACACATGTACTAAAGCCAGTGTTGGAATGTATTATGTTACTTACTGTACTTGAGTGCTCTGTTGACGTACTTCACTTGGGGTGAGCACTTTCATTTACGCTACTTTATACTCTCTTACTTTTCAAAAGGGAATACTGCATGTTTTCCTTTACCTGTAGCTAATGTTCAGATTTGGAGTTCACATCTCCACCATGATCAGTTACAACATGAAGGTACTACTTGATCCAAATACATAATTAAATACACTGGCAGGGAGTATCCTGCATAAACAATTACTTTAGAGGTACCTTAGGTACATTTTGTCACCAATACTTCTGTAGCATACTTTTACTAAAGCTACATTTTGAATGCAGAACTTTGACTTCTAATTGAGTATTGCTGTAAACTAAACTATCTACATTCTTCTTCCACTATTGACCAAAAGCCATTTGTGTGTTTAACAGCTTTGTGTGGACCTCCCAGCTGTCTGTGGATGTCTTCAGTGTGTCCACGGGACATTAGGGCCCCAGGGCCTCCAGCTCCACACTGGGAACGGTAACCAGCAGGGGGCGTTATGCACCAATCAAAAAGTCTCCTGATGACGGAGTTAAAATAGAAATGGTCACGTTTTTATTTTTCATAATGAGGCCTACATATCAACTTGGTTATAAACAACTAAATATGTCAAACTAATGCTCAGTTTGGGTTGGCTATTTTTATAGGCTTTAATTTTGTATGTAATGTTTGAGTTGAATACATTTTTCATGTATTTCTAATCAGTGAACGGTCATATTTAAGAGTTACTACAACTTTCAAACACACATATGTGTTTTTAAACGTGTATATTTGGTATACAGAGTTTTGAGTGGGTATTTCCTCGCGCCGTCTCCGCACGCACGCACGCACGCACAGCTCTTATCGCCTCATAGGCCGGCGCGAGGGGGACGATCCCGGTGGCGCAGCAGCTCGGTAGGCAGGGCCATCGTTTCCGTAATGTTCATTAGATTATAAGGAAGCAATGTTTCCCTAGCCTCAGCTAGTGCGACTGACTCTATCGGCACCGGACCGCTCGCCATTTTAATCTCCCATTGGAGGAATATAACGCACATTTATCCATCATAAGACGTCTTCTTTACAGCGGGACAGAGCTCCATGAACGTGGAAATGGAGGTGATGCATTCCAGTCAACAGGTAAATACGAGCATTTGTTAAAAGTGGTCACCAGACTGTGAACTTCCTTTAATGCGGTGCGACAGGGGAGACAGAGACGCACTCACAGTCCAGTTAAACTTTTGAACGCTTCCTACAGCGAGTTAAACAAATCAATACGCGGTGACAGTCTGGTTATGGCGCAGTTAAGATGTTATAATGTCGGAATATGAGCTCCAAGGTGGGGGAGACCATTCAAAAATACCCTGGTTTTCTTGATTTAGTGATATTAATGCTGACCTCTGAACCACTTTCAGTTCTGCAAGTCATTCACTTGTGACGTTTTTCCTCGAAGGGGAAATGATATTAAGTGTATTAAAAAACATGGTGTTATTAGTGTTTTAGCTGTTAGTTTGAATACGGTGACTGTTAGCTTCACCTCGGTAAGTGTGATAAACAGAAAAGTGAGTCTTCGAGCGTTTTCTCGTAACTCCCCACCCCCTTCCTCCAGGCATGTGATACCATATCTGATATAGACTAGCTGGTAGCCATAGGGAAATGTTTCTTTAAAGGCTCTACTGCTGTTTATGTGTTTGCTTGTTTGATTTTCAATCTGTTTTAACATAAAAAAAAAGAACCACACAAACTCAGGCTGGACTTCATTGAATGTTATTTTATTCAGTGGTAATATTTAATTGGGATTATTTTCCACGTGATATGGCCTCACATCTGTAGTGTTTGGTTAAAGCTGCCATAAGTCAGGGTCAGTGGAAGTACACAGTTGACTGATGATGAGGGCCTTAAAAGGGGGCTGTTTTGGAACATGCTGTGTTTCATCATCCATGGTCAAGGGGTGGGTGTCTGCTGACACACACCACTGTCTGATGAAAGGAGGTGCAATAAACCACAGGCCCTCCTTGTGTTGAGCTGAAGAGAGAGGTAAATGAACAACCCATACCTTAAGCACAAACACACTCTGTATCACTCCTCTATCACCCAGTCTGATAGCCAGTGGAGCCATTAGCTGTTGGCTTGCTTTCAAAAAATGTATTCAACATGTGTTTTCTGGTAATAAGGAGCGGTGTGTCTCTTCTGCATATTTTGTCTAGGTTTTAAATGAAAGGCATGTTGTTTCGGCTGTGTATTGTGTTACAGCGAGGTGTGGGAAACCAAAGTAATTTTATGAGCTAGTTTCCTTGTTCTGGTGCCAATACAGGTCTTGTGACAGCCAGGTTAGTGATACCAGACTGATGACCTGATCTTACACCTACATTTACACGTACATTTACACAATCTATTTAGATTTCATTCAAAATATAAGCTATGATTTGTCAAGGTGCTTGGGCTCTGTGACATTAATATAACAGTATGATTAATAAGTGACAGTGAAAGGGATTTATAGGTGAAAGGCTTTTTTTTTTCCTTTTTTTTTTTTTAGACATGTGGGTTGTTTTCTAAGGGACCAGTATGACTCGTCTGATGAGCGTATAAGGTGTGACCAACAGACAAGAGTGTGGCTTTTTAGTTTGGAAAACATGGATGACCTCATGATGTGCGTTCAGACATATTTTTAGGTTAACTTCCTCGTTCCTACAGAGGCCATAATGCCTGGTTTTGTGCTCACCTCTCAGTTGGTGAGTGTGACTTACAGGCGGCCTTAGTAATGTGTAATCCTCCAGTGGTCATGCCTCTGATGCAACACTAAGGCAAAGAGGGTTAGTGGGTTCTTATTTTGCACAGTGGCACAGTTGTAGTCAGAAAAACGGTGTCAACAATATCTTAAAATATGTATAGGTGCTTGTTTGCTATTATTATCGGTTTATGAAGGTTCCCCACGCACTACATTTTTAAATGAAAGGAGAAAAGATTTATTATATCGAATTTTCTCCTCAGTTTCACATCCTCTTTATTGTGTATTGTTCTGCGTCGTGCTTTATTTCCTCTCAGTTCCCTCTCAGCTTCCTCCTGGCTCTGTCTGTTCTCAGCATATGATCAACTGCATTACAAAAGCCGAGCCCATAAGTTGTGTTTATACCCAAATCTGAGGAACAAACAAGTCACATGCTCAGACAGTATCTTCGGCTTATGCAACATCCCTGGGCCTTGTGAAATTGTTTCCTTCTGTAAATAAGTTCTGGTAAAAGGTCCAAGGCAGAGAGCAACACAGTTTATCTTTAGACGCTCTTGTTTAAAAAGGCAAATAACATTCGGCCTGTGAGGGGAAATCTACAGGAAACTGCATCACATTATCCCAATATGTGTTTGTGTGCTGTGTCTGACATTTTGTATTGTCAGCAGCACTCAATTTAATGTGTAATGTGTAAATACTAAATGCGGGACACAATTATTTGTGTAGAGTTGTGACAGAATATACTGAGGTCAGTTATAAGTAATTTTAGTTGTTTTTTGAAGACAAAGCAGGAAGCAAAACAAGGAAACAAGGTCTGTAATTCTTTATATTACTAATATTTCTTGGTCGTATTATACCAACAGTAGCGATATAACCCAGCAATATTACTGTTATGTCATTTGAAAAAGCCAAATATTGACAGACTTTTAACCTCCTAATTTTATAAACGCTGTGAAATATGAATGTTTGAGATTGAAGTTTACTAAATTTAGAGAACTAAACTGTAACATGAAGTCACTTCAGACCTAAAGCGTGCCCTGTTTGTTGAGTTTGAATGTGACAAATGAATTCACACCTCAGTGTAATTGATCAAAGGTGATCGCTTCCCTTGGACACAGTATCAAGTGAGGATACATGTCTTCGGCTGGTGTGTGGTGGCGACTGGGGAAAAAAAGAGAGCTGCATCTATTATTCATGTGGCTTCTCCCCCTTGACATTAGTGCCAGTGTTGTTGTCAGTGAGCAGATACTGAGGGACAGGGTGTGGCGGGTGCAGCAGCCACGCTTCGCAGCAGGGACTCTCTTCCTCCTCGCACTCTCACTGCACGGACAGCATGGCTCCAGCTAACGACTCTCTAACCTGATCCACTGCTCTCTTTTCCAGGACATGAACCTGATAGACATCCTGTGGAAGCAGGACATTGATCTCGGAGCCAGGCGGGAGGTGTTTGACTACAACCACCGCCAGAAAGAACATGAGCTGCAGAGGCAGCTGGAGCTCCAGGAAGAAAAGAGGCTGCATCTGCTCCGGGAGCAGGAGAAGGCCCTGCTGGCGCAGCTACAGCTCGACGAGGAGACGGGAGAGTACATACCCCGCCCGCCGCCCAGCGCCCCACTACAGTCCGCTGTCCCACCTCTTGAGGTTACACAGGTACATGCACGTGGCCATCGTTACTCATGTCAGAGGTGAACCACTCCCACCTCATTTGATAGGCTGTGGCCGTGTCGTAGCTAGGTTACCACCTCATTCTGTGTAATTACAAAAACACAGGTGGGTCTGCAGTTTTGCATCGGTGTATTCTGCTCTAGAAACTACTCTGCAGAGACCTACGCTCTCTTAAAATAAAATCATGTGCTGCCACAAAGGAAGCTAGGTGGTGAATTTTAAAGTGTGTATTTTAACTTTTCTTTCAGAATGTCACCTTCACCGAAGAGAACGGTGATGCCATGTCATTTGACGAATGTTTGCAGCTTCTGGCAGAGACATTTCCTGTAGAGGAAACTGAGGTAAGAACATTACAGTCTTGCCACACATGTGACACCATAGCATGCATCTTTTAAAATGACTTTAAGTTGCATAAAAACTGTCATATTCTCATGTTTGTCTGACAGAACGCCGCAGTTTGCCTGGACACAACTGCTGTTTCAGCACCAATGATGTCCCCGGAGCAGCCCGCTCTGCTTCCGGCCACCCTCTCCCCAGATCCACTATCACCACCACTGCCACAGAGGATGTCCCCAGATTTGGAGCAGGCCTGGATGGAGCTTTTGTCCCTCCCTGAGCTGCAGGTATAATACATGGATTCTACAGCCTCAATAGCATGGCAGTTTGCGTTTGGTATTTGTTGGAACAAATACCCAAAGAATGCATGGATGGCAGGAGCCCGGCACTAGAGGACAAATACTTTTTTGTCTGCTCTGTGAGAATAGGGTCTAATATGTGAGACAGGTGCACCTGGCTTATTCCACTGTGACTAGGTTTCATTGTTGAGACTTTTTAGAGAATTAGGGAGGTGGTGTTCAAGATTTGCAGGACAAGAAGAGGGTGTAGGTGTGGTCATAAAGACTTTGCAGCAACATAAGGGCGTGTATGTGATAGTTTTTTCGGCTGCTGCCTTATCGGTTCTGTTTGAAGGCAGATCGTATTTGCATTAGCTGATTGGGCGAGGCAGTGTGCCATTTGTTGTCTCGACCTCTCACCGTGTTGACTGGACTACAATCCTAACCCTACAGCTTGCTATCGAGCAGCATTGCATGAGTTGCTCTGACAAGCTACTGATAAGACTAAGGAATTTTGTTTCAGTTTGTGTGGGCTGCTTTTCATAGATAACGTTCTCTGTAAAATTTTCAGCAGCAGCAAACTGGGAGATGGTAATGGAGATTTCTGGGCCACAACTGGATATCTTGTTAGTCTAGCAATTTAGAAAGAGCCTCACCTACAGTAGCTCTGCCAGCATTGAAATACTAGTCAGTTGGAACAACTGAATGGCTAAATATCCAGGTTTCGCTGCGTGAAACCTTATTGTTTAACTAGAAGACATTCTTATGTTTGAATGGAATGAGGCAAACTCATTTCATCATATTCATCCCAGATTGAAATGTTGAGGTTTTGAATGAAGATACAGCCAAATTGATGTGCAAAGTAAATTTAATTTTATAGAGATTGTTGGAAAGATTTTTTCACAAGCTTTTAAGTCACACAATGTGTTACAGCTCACGCCACTGTGGACATCCACAACAACACATACTATCAAAGTGAACATTTTTATACTTACTCTAATCTTCTGATCTACTTGCAAAACCCTTGAATTTCACACTAAACAGAGCAGAGTTTGTAACATTCACTGTAATATATTGGTTTATTTTTTTTTTAATGGTTCTTTATCTTTTTCTTCTAGCAATGCCTGAACATGCAAATGGAGGACACACTGGAGACCACAACATACCCTCTTCCAGACAGCCCAGAAGTACAGAATCCAAACTACAGTTTTTACCCCATGACCAATCTCACAGAGGGAGAGACAAACAATGTAAATGTTTGTCCTGCAGAGTTCATGAATACATTCAACAGCTCTGTTCCCAGCATGGCCCCACCAGACAATCTGAGCCAGATGAAGGCAAAAGCTCTGCAGTTAAACACTGACTTCACTGCAGAAAGTTTCCCTGACATATTTTACCCCAACACCATTCTGGAAGAAAGCAGTGGTCAGCATGGCCTTGAAGGACATGAAAGTGACACCATGTCTGATATTCCAATCAAGCCACCCTTTACACCGGTGGACCTTTACAGCCTCTCACCTGGAGATGCATTTGACAGAGGCAAACACAGTATGACAGCAGAGTTGCCAGACTCAGATTCAGGAATCTCTTCAAACACAAGTCCAAATTGTAGTTCACCTGCAAAGTCTGTATATGGAGATGGGTCCTTCCTATACAGTGATTCAGACATGGAGGAGATGGACCACAACCCTGGGAGTGCAGAATCTGACTACTCAGAGATGTTCTCAATAAATTTCCAACCTGATGATCTTCAGTCAGCAGTTTGTGTATCTGCTCTAACAGGGCAGCCACAACAGCAGGAAAAGAAGCCCAAACTGCACAAGACGGACCCATCAGAGGAGAGTGGCTACAACAACGCTCCCTTTACCAAAGACAAGAAGAGACGCTCTGATGTGCGTCTCTCCAGAGACGAGCAGAGGGCTAAGGCCCTCAAAATCCCTTTCACTGTAGACATGATTATCAATCTGCCTGTCGACGATTTCAATGAGCTGATGTCAAAGCACCGACTGAATGAGGCCCAGCTGGCCCTGGTCCGAGACATACGCCGCCGCGGCAAGAACAAAGTGGCTGCCCAAAACTGCCGAAAACGCAAGATGGAGAACATAGTGGGTCTGGAGGGCGAGCTGGACTCACTGAAGGACGAGAAGGAGCGTCTGCTGAGCGAGAGGAGCCAGAACACCACCAACCTGAAGGAAATGAAGCGGCAACTCAACAGCTTGTACCTGGAAGTCTTCAGCATGTTGAGAGACGAGAAGGGGAATTCTTACTCCCCATCTGAGTACTCCCTCCAGCAATCGACGAATGGAAGCATCTTCCTCGTCCCTCGTGTTAAAAAGACTCTCATCAAAAGCAAGGACACCAACCTGTCTCCTGTGTAATATGCATTATCATAGTAATACTATGCAATAACTTTGTAGTCGCTCAGCTTTAAAGCATTAGTAGCTCAGCAGAACTATTGTATAGTTTTTGCTCACTTCTCTTGAATGTTGTAATATTTTTGATATTTTACTTCTTTTGTACTCGCTCACAGATTCTTTAACCGACATTGTTTGTAAATATAAACATTACTTGCTTTTGAGATTGATATAAATGTTACTGTATGTGTAAATATATATATTGTAAATATCATATTTCTGTATGCTAATGGTTGTTTCAATCATTACTCATATTTTATAACTGTCCCTTTATGATTTGCTGCCCAGGTTCTTTTATAAAATCTTGAATTCTGTGCTTTCCAATAAACTATTCATATAGCTATATGGCCTCGTATTTACTGAAAACAGAACATTGTGTGTTGACCACAGCCTGCAACAGATTGATGCCAGATGGATATATAGTCTAAGGAATGGTTACATAACTTACCACATGTTCAAGCCAGTTCTGCACTGGAAGGCTCTTACAAAACAGCAAAGAAGGAATATTGTACTCACACAAAAGTGTTATTGGCTTAAACCAATTTTTCAATCGGCTTGCCCTTAAATCGAGCAAGCTTGTTTGTACAGTAACCTAAATCTCTTAATGCTGTGATGTCGCAAAAGAAATCACACCCACAGCATTCATTATGTTTCACAACAATGAGTACAATTGTCGAGCTACAGTGGAGTATGCTCAGTGTGAACCATGCATGACAACTTCACAATGGTCCACCGGGCACGCACATTCAAAAGGTAAAGCCCTACGCAATCACTATGTGCTCTACATGCACTTTCACACACACACAAACACCACCTTTGATCACCAAGCCCATTTTCTGCTCTCATGGCAGACTTCAGAGGGCGTGTGACAAACTGAACTGGTGAGCAGGGCAACAGACTGAAGGACGTCTGAGAGTCGAGTAAATCAAACAATGAACCCTTTTAACATTGAGAGGACTTTTAGTAAAGACAAACATTTACATCTCGACATTTTGCTTTCAAGTGCTTTCTCCAAATAAAACACTCAGGTCGTGGAAAACATTTTTATTTAAGAGCCAACATTTACACATCTTACTGTTCAGACAACATAGTTCATTGACACTGGTGTGCTTTCGGCAAGCACAGCTTTATTCTGTGTCATCGAGTTCGGCATTCCTCTGTAGAAACACTATCCTTCAAATGATTGAGAAACACATTAGCAGACATCGTTTTTCCATTTTTTTTTCCACACTGAGCAGAGCTGACCTGTGTGGAATCCTAAAAATGTATGTTTGTAAAACCTAAATTTGCTGCAGGTACTCATGTGGGTCATATGTCTACCATGTCTATGGCCATGTCAATTTAAATATTATGTTTGATATGTATAAATCTTAAAAAGTGACATTTGGGTAAAAAAAAAAATAGTTTTCTTATTAAGATTTGTATTGGAACTGCATGTTTAAACTCACCATGTTAAATCACCTACTACATACCTGTTACCTCCTTAAATGCAGTTATAACAAGCTACTAGTAGCAGCAGGAACTTCCCTTTTTTAAGGAAATTTTACAAAAATTCCCCAGACATCTTAACCCATTTAGAACTCAGGAAGTAGACAAAATGTCAACCTTTTATTAAATGGCTTTTGGACAAATCATTGATATTTATACTTCTTAGAATGCATATCAATGACTAATAATTGTGAATACTCTGAACATGTTGTTTGGCATACTGCTGTAGTTTAGTTTCAACTTGTGACCACAGTTTCCCACCTGCTGACACATTCTGCCAACGTTTTGCATCTGCTCATGTGACTGCCTATCATACAAAGTAATTGTTTTAATGACAATTTCTTTGGATGACGCTCCTGTGATTTATGCAGAGGATTCGGCCTCCTTGATTCAAAACTGGACTGTCAAAGTTCTGATCTCTTGCCCCTTTAATAAATTAAATATAATTATACACTATAGTACTATTAGCTGCCTTAACAGTGGTTATAATTACTTAAGAGTTCCTCATTATGTTTACATTGTTCTTAATGGTGATGAGGACAGCTGAGGACAGTAATTCCCACACATTTTAACACTGCATGACGTAATATACACTCAGTGGCCACTTTATTTGGTACACCCATGGAGTCTAGTGTAATCCATAACAACTGTTCTGCCATTAAAGGGCATCTACACCAATTTTACACATTCAAGTGTGTTTACAGGTCTTGGGGAGTACTACTGCATATGTGAAAAAAAATAGTGTAAAGGCTTTTGTGGCTGAAGAGGAAGCTGCATTAAAAAAACCCAAACAACTTTATTTAGTATATAAATCTACAGACAATCAATCATACCAGTTCAATAAACAAAAACAGAAAATAAAAAGGGAACTACAGGCAATGGCAGAATAAGAAAATAAATAATAAACGAGTGACGGACTTCTTTAGACAATGGTGACAGATCTTATTTCCTGTTCCTTACAAGTTTAAGAGACTCAAAGTAACAATCAGTTTCAATTAAAAACAACTAAGGATGGGGTTGAATTAAAGCATTTAGCTTTGTGAATATGACATGTCCCTAATAAAATAAAAACATTATAGTGCATATGTTGTGATCTTTACATTCATAACAAGTAACATTGTCCCCCTCAATAGTGATTGCACGTGTTGTTTTAGAGAAAGCAGTTCTCAAAGTCTTTCCAGAGGAAGCTGCATGTAATCTGATAAATTACCTCCAGTGATGTGACTCAGTGGCCAAGTTTTATTGTGGCTAATGTAGGTGCCAGGTTTAAAAAAACAGGAAGAAAAATGCATGGGATAAGAAAGGTGATATCTCTGGTTCTGTTGTATCGACTTCGATCATTTGTTTTTAAACTGTCCATCATGAATAAAACATTGTTATAGGAGTCTAATGCTACACCGGTGGACTGCTTTTCAAAACCTACATTACCCACAATGCAACTTAGCCACTGAGTGACATCACAAAACGCTTTATTCTACTTTCTTCACAAATGCAGTAGCACTCTCAAAGACCTCTAAACACACTTTAATGTGTAAAATTACAGGAGTTACCCTTTAAGTATGCTTTCATGACTTAAATAGGGAGGACCAAAAACTTGAGACGTCTCTCAATACAATGTACTCCGGCACACCATCACCCTTTGAAGGTCTCACTTATAGAAAGTCAGATTTCCATGTATATCTTTTTTTAAAAATATAGAGCAGGTTTAGGTGCCATATAAATTCTGTGAAAGTATCCAATCCCTCAATCCACAGGGAAACGCACACAGGCCAGATTCTGAAACTGTGCCTTCAATCGAGCCGCCAGGACTTCCATAACGTTGTGATGTCACAACGATACAGTCACCACCCTCAGTCAGCAGAGCCGTGGTTGCAAAAACACCGGCAGAGCTGATGCGGGAACACGGTGGGCGGTGTCTGCTCGGGCCTGTGAGAGCTGACCAATCAGAGCAGACTTGACTTTTCAGGAGGGAGGCCCTTAAAGAGACAGGAGCGTTCAGACAGAGGGTGAATAGAGGTACTGCAGCAATGGACATAATGAGAAATGTGTTTTTTGGACATTAAATTGGTTTAGTAAGAATCAAAGGACAAACTTGAAAAATAGCTAAATATGGGATTTTTAACTATAACCTCAGTAATAAAACATGATTGAATGCAGACATCTCTAAAAATCTTATCAAAAACGAAACATTATAAAGTTTGTAAAGGTAGAATTTACGGCAGAGCTGTTGTGTTGTTTTGTAGTGTAATAGAGTACATGTATACCTAGTAAAGTGGCCACTGAGTGTAAAAAACATTTAAGGAAACCTGATAATTTAATGTTTGTTTAGTGTTTTATCACTATAAACTTTATCGGAACTATCTGACTGATAATAAAGGTAATAAAACATGGAGACAACATATTTTGCAATAGAAGCAGTGTGCTGAAGGTCACAGGCTTAGTCTGGTCAAAGTGGAGTGACACTGGATGATATACTGCTTCTTTACCTTAGAAGAACCCTTGCACCTTTGTATAATTACCATGTGCACTGCTAGATTACAACATGAGCAACCTTTGATAATATTTTGAAAAAGTCTTACCCATCCAGAACCTTCCATGTTATCAGGTCTTTACAGATTTTCAGCAAGAAGAGAATTCCTCTTTCCACATCTGCAAATCAAGCAAAGTGGTTACTCTTACCTGCTCCATCTTCTTTAAAGTCAGCTTTTGTGAAATACTCACTCCCTTTTCTTGTTAATGTCTGAAATCTAGAAACTGCAGTATCTCTGACTCAAACAGGATCTTCAATGTGTCCAGGAACTAGTCTTTCTTCGCTAGCACCAGCTGCTGGAGGGTTTAGCTAGCCTTGAAAGAGAGATAGATGCTCACTACCAGGAACGACACTGCAAGCTTCCTCCATGGGCGTTGTGCTCGATGCTGCCTTCTCCCTTCTCTCTCAAAATGCTGACTGGTCCACTGTGCTGGGGCTGAAGACGTCCTGTCTGACAGTCATCTGCAATCTTCCACACTAGCGACGCTGAGGGCCCAACTGCAGGTGCTTGTGGCTGTTATAATCCTACTCGCTCAACACTGGCATAGGTGGTGCATGGGCCCTTGACCTAGGACTACCCAAAACTCCCTTGTCATTGACTCCGGTACAAGCAAATGCATTATATATACACTATTTTCACTCATAGATATCTTAAATAATACTCCAAAAGGAGATGACAGTTCTGGACAGGCGGATTTGCTAAACTACACAGTCACACAGAGCAGACAGTAGACAAATCAACAACTCATTAAATCTTTTTTTCTGAGCCAATAACGCACTGAACTTCATGTTACTTTACTACACAATTTTATTCGGTCTTTTTCTACTAATCAAAATATTCGAACAATCTAGAATCTGGTTTTCTGGGAACAAGAAGAGTGAGGGATTCCCTTAGTTCTAATTCCAGACTTGCTCATATTTGTTGACACTGGTACTAAGAAGGATTTACATACTGTGCTTCACATACAAAATCAAAATACACTTGACACTTGAGCAATCATAATAACTTCAGAAAGAAAAAATGTGTAATTCTATTTTTTTCTGAGGGCTTGATGTAGCGATGCTATTTGACAACAATAATTGACCAGCATAAAACTAACCAATATAAAAAAAGGAAAATAAAGATATTAAGAACTGACTTCAGATAAAAAACAATTTACTTTTTAACCCTGATACCATAGGCACAATACACACACTTCAAACGCACAAAAGGAAAAAATTGCTTAGGGAAACATCTATCACAGTTAGGGAAGGGGATCATCTGCACTCATGTCTTGTTTATACAGTCCTTCTTCCATAAACTTCTCCCATTTAGAGCTGCAGTTAAGTCTGACTTGTGTCTTCCTCTAATGCTTTCAGATGACTGCCTCAAAGTAACCTGCAGCTTTCCTGACAATTCCTTTGCTCACCTCCTCGCCTCTCCTGCTAAGAACTGAAGCCTGTTGAATGGATACAGGATAGAACAAATAGTTATTCTGCACTTTCATGGGCTCACTCTGTACTGTGCTACGAGGGTGGTGCGAAACTGATTGCAACTTACCAAAACACGAAATAATTAATATCGCCGTGATCCATAGCCACCTCCGCCGCCGCCGCCAGAGCCGTAGCCACCTGCGGTTAAGGATTGTTGACCACACAATATATTCAGGAGAATTCTGATGTTATGTCACTGGATATGAAGTGTATTTGGGGGGTAAAACTCACCACCATAGGGTCCACCCGAATTTCTGCCACCAAAGTTGTTACCCTTCATGGGCCCGTAGTTAGACTGCTGTCCGCCATAATTTCCAAAGTCGTTGTAATTTCCACCTCCTCCGTATCCTAAAGATGTAAGTGTCAGTCTTAAGTTAAGACTTCATTTCAGGTGTCTTGTACACTTTAGTTTAACAGTCAAAATACTGGAGTCAATACAACTTATACCTCCATCATTGCCTCCGTAACCTCCATCGCAGTTGCCACCAAATCCACCACCCTGGTTGCCATACCCTGGACCACCACCTCCGTAGCCCCCTCGGCCTCCTCCATAACCTGGTCCTCCACCATAATTTCCTCCTGGACCTGTAACAGACAGTTGTGAATCACTGTCTAAAGACATGAGACAGTTGTTATGTTTATGAGCAAAGATATTAACCCAAAACACGTCCACATGAGTAGTCCATGTGACTTCATTAAAAGTAAAATTTCAGAACCGCTCACCATTGTCAAAATCCTCGCCATAACCACCTCGTCCTCCACCATAGCCGCCTAAAAAACAAGAGTAGAATATATTATAAATTAAAACTGTGATTATTTTTTTTATTCTTGCAGCCATGTCACAGATGAGACCAATTCCACTTAATATTGTTTTTTATTGTTCTTACGGTTTTACTTTCCTCTTGATAATATCTTGCTTTTAACACATTTTTGTTGTTGCTTATCTCTATTTTGTTATCCCCTTTGCTGCTGTACCAATGAAGATTTCCCCGTTGTGGGACTAGCAAAGGATGATCTTATCTTTTATTGTTCACACTGAGGCAGCATTAAAAAAAGCACTCTAAAGTAGGTGAATTCTTGCCTAGCAGGTTGGATGCGACAACAAAGCTTCTTGGGAATGCAGACCTGTGACAGTCAACATTTCATGCGCATTAGAATGTATTTCTGCACTGAAGCAATGTTAAAAGCCCTGTTTCTATAACCTCTGACTTTTTGTATCCTTTACTCTGCCTCATCTCATCACTAAGATATATATTTGACAACTGAATGTTAATACAATTAAAAACACTGGAGTTACCACTGTCAGCCTCTGTTAAGAGGTTTTAAGAACCTCAACCAATGCAGTTTGATTCCCTGTTTGTCTCACAAACAATTTCCTTAATCAAGAGTTTAGTGGCGCTTAAACAAGTGATGAAGTGCTCACATGGAGAGAGGCAACAGAGCAGAGTAACCCTAACCCAAGCTGAGGAACCTGTTTTACCACATTAGCATGGCGATGCACCAAATATTTGTTTGCCAACCAACATTAAAAGAAAAAGATAAGGAAGAAGAGATACAACCAATTTACTTTTATTCCCCAGTTTGAATGCAAAACATTAACCTGGAAACCCCCTGACACGTGAACACCACTATCAAGTGTACCTGCATTAGTATGGTTAGGGTCACTGGCACCTTCAACTGGTTTGCAAATACAACTCACCTCGGCCGAAGTTGCCTCCACCTCCATAATTGCCACCTCTCCCCATGAAGTTTCCAGATCCTCCACTCCTGCCTGATATGAAGAAAGGTGTAATTTTAGAGACGTTTACAGCAGCGTTGTAAGGCGATCTGAAGACAGCATAAACAATGATGGTCACTAAGTATATCTTTATTCCATTTGATCGTGTACTTACCTCTGTTTGAGGACATAGCACTCATTTCCTGTTTTGAGAGAGCTTTCCTGACCTCACAATTGTGGAAGTTGATTGTGTGGTATTTCTGGGCTACAAAGAAAACAGGAAAAGACACAATTCAGTCACACCATTGCTCAATGTTTACCAAATGCCTTGGTAACTCTCATACAAGTAGGAGGACACAGCAACCACATACCAACAATTTTGTCTACGGTATCATGGTCATCAAACGACACAAAGGCGAAGCCTCGCTTCTTCCCAGTGGAGCGTTCCTCCATGATGTCAATGCATTCAATCTTTCCATACTTCTCAAAGTGCTCGCGGATGTGGTACTCCTCAGTGTCCTCCTTAATACCACCAACAAAGATCTTCTTCACTGTCAGATGGGCACCTGGTTTATTAGAGTCCTGAAACAGAGTGCGTATCAATGAGCACACACACCAAACAATGACACCGCTGCAGAATCTGCCTTCTGGTGTGGGATTTGTTTACCTCTCTGGACACGGCCCTCTTGGGTTCGACAACTCTTCCGTCTACTTTATGAGGCCTTGCTTTCATAGCCTCATCGACTTCCCTCACAGAGGAGTACGTTACAAAGCCAAACCCTCTTGAACGCTTGCTGTTGGGGTCCCTCATCACCTAGAAACAACAAAATGATAAACAATGGTAGTGAGAGCTTTTTAACTGGCTTGTAGTTATGTTAACAGATTAATACAGTTTATCATCATCTCAGGCAATCTTGCCAAAAACCATGATGGAAATATGTACCACGCAGTCCGTGAGAGTACCCCATTGTTCGAAGTGGGCCCGTAAACTCTCCTCCGTGGTTTCAAAGCTCAGACCTCCAATAAACAGCTTTCTGAGCTGCTCTGGTTCTTTAGATTGGTCCTGTAATGTAAAAAGCAAAACATGGAAATAAATACTACATATTGCAGCAGTTAGAGGAAACTAACTGGGAGCCATACAGCATGGTTACATAACGTGGGCGTACCCCAGCAGCAAAAAAATAAATAAATAAACTGTATATACTGTACAAATATGTGTGAACTATATTGATAGGTCAGGGTATATACTAGGCCCAACGTCACCCCTGCTGTGACAACAGACGTAGCCAACAGTAAACTACATTATCTTGTATAATTAGGATGTCAGATAATCCCATTGCATAGATAAGATAGAGAAAGTGTCTTGGCAGCAGAAAAGGAGGCCCGCCCCTCACAATTTAGGCTTAAAACAGCCTGAGTTAGCCTGCTAGCTTTGACAGCTAGCCTTAGCTTACTTCAGGGATGCCGTAGGTTGAACATTACGTTATTGTCAAGAGTGTCACTGACTCTATGTGCTGTCACGACAAGTGTGGGCTGACTCAATCAAGCAAATGCCATTTATTTACCAGTCAATTGAAACAGTAACAAAGCACAGAGCTCTCCAGCGCTAACACAACCTAATACGCTTGTTGTCATTTTGACAACCGTTAGCTTTAGCTGCACCGTCCGCTGCGGCCAACAGCGCTGCAGTCATGGCAACATTACAGCCACAGAGAAGCTACATATTACAATACAAAACCCCTCATTCCAACTACATTTTACACATGGTTTGAGGAACAAGCACAGCTTCACCACATTTGACAAATAGCCGTATTTTATTTGCAGTATTTGAGGGTGCCTCACCTCCATTTTGCAGACTTTCCCTGGAGCGGAGCTGAGTGGATCACGTGACGGTGACAGCGGTCCTGCTGTCAGTCCGTCATCGTCCATCCTGAATAAGAGTCATCAAAACTACAACTACAGCACCAGACAGCTACTGTGTATACACATGATCACATGAAACTCCATCAATGTGAAGGACTGTTTCTGCTTAAAGTGTAGAGTTACATTAGTACACCGTGTCCCTTTGTGCTGTCCGGCTTCCTGTAATGAAAAAAAAAGAGAGCATAATTTGTGCCATCTACTGGCTGAAGAGGAAAACGACTTGACAGGGTAATAAATCCTCATTCAGCCTCTGGATTGTTTGGGCAGACCACAGTCCATGATGACAGGGACATTCAATTTACAATCTATTGTGTCTAATCCATTGCTGTTTTTTTCCCAAGTGAGATATATGTAAGTGGTTGAAAAAACAAACAGTGTGGGTCACTGGTTTTATGTTTGTTCTTACATTAACAGCAATGAATGATGAGTCAAACCATGATGTACAGTTTTAGCTTCTTTTAATGTTCAAAGTCACACAGGTATCACTCTGCTCAGGTACACTTAACCAGTCAAAAAGATATAGTGACAGTTGCATCATTAACAAAAGGTAATGCCGCGTGTCTTTTCCAAATCTGGGCATAATTTCTAAATATGAACATAATGTATTATTTTTCCAAATACATAACTACTGCAGACCTCCTACAGTTTTGCTATAGATTCAACTTGATGATCATCTCTGATCTCAGTTGTTCACGTCACGCTTGTGCTACAGAGAAAATGATCATTTAATCAAGTGGTGAATGTTCCTGTTCAGTTTAACCAAAAAAGAAAAACTTTGCTGCAGCAGAAGCTGGATGTATTTAATAGAAGTGTAGCCTATAAATAGCACAATTTAATCTAAATGATCTATGTGCCATTTATTGTCAAGACAAAATAACAATACAGACATGAATGTGAATAATTTATAGGCTGTTAATATCTTATAAGAGCCAGCTGGAGAGTAAAAGGGGCTAAAGTCTAAAAGTAACCAGGAGCCAAAATTTGCTGTTAGGCTCCTACTGGACCCCCGACAACCACCCTCGGCACAATGTGTGTACACTGGGACCTTAAAGCTCCCATTAAGTTTAATACAAACAGTGCTCCTGCCAGGGCAATAACAGGTTATTTGTTGTGATCTGATTTAGTCATACTTGTAGGAACATGCATTTATGCCAGAATGTGCAACATGTGAACTCAACACGAAAACAGCAATAAACCTTTTCGAACTACATTTGGACTGGTGCAAATTCACTCACAAATATACCATTAATCAAATAACCAAAACCTGCTGACATGCAGTGAACCTGCTGCAGCATCTGTAGTTGGGGCTGTTGTGATCACAACAAGCCTAAATTGAGCCATGTTACCGTTTCTTAATGTGTTTTTCCAGTGTTGTGAATATGCCAATATAATTATTTTGTAACGAGATCCCTTGCCAAATAACGTAATTATTCAATATTTGTAACTGATGGAACAGATCACAAAAAAAAAAACACAATTATGAAGGAAGTCCTTTTTAATAATCAGAGCAGTAGTTCTGTTTCCAGTTTTAAAGGGGCAACTTGTAAGAATTAAAGTTGAAAACTCTCAAAAATCAACTAAAATGATCAACAGAATGTGAAGAAATAGCAGTTTTGACATTATGACATCTCTGTATTATGTTGCAGAGGTGTCTACTGAAGCTAGCAAGCTAACCAGTTAGCACCTGTCCTTCACGGACCAAAGCTCCTGTGCTAGCAGTGTGAACACTAACACTCCTCTGCTCCTTGAGATACCAGTCCAGGCTGTGAGCTGCACAGCTAACTTAGCTAACTAGCTAACGGCAGCTACAGTTAGCAGCAGTTAGCGGTTATTTTGGTGATATGCTGCCCACTGTTTGTTCTGAATTTGACAGGTGGCCAATTCTTACAAATTGCACCTATAAATTACTATTTGTAGTTGTGGGTGTTAAAGGTAATGCAGTTTACAGGAATAAGACGAGGCCAGATAGGTGTTTGCCATGATGCAAAATACGGTTTATTTGTGAGGTGACTAAATTATAATGTCTCAGAGAGGAGAAATACATTACTGAAGAGGACCAGAGCACTCTCCTTGTTAAGGTTCATTCACACATTCATTCTGTATACTATATCGGCATGATGTTACAGATTAAGCAGCAATTTATCAGACCAAATTTGCCTCATTGCATTGTTCAAAACTTATGAATTGTGTTCAGCTGTCATTGTGGACTGTACATCTGTGTTTTCAGTTCAAGTTCAGATGCCTCTGACAAGAATACTTGATTGCGAGTATGATCTACGAGCCAGATGCTACGGAGCCTTGTTGAAGCTGACCAGCATCTCCAAATATATGACTGTTTTATGGTTTAGACAATGTCTGTCATTAACTTTATTGTAGTGTGTGAGGAAAATACAGCCCCAATAAAAAGGGTAATGTTTCTCTGACACTATTAATGATGAGTATTTATGATCAGTCCATAGTTCAAATACAAGAGACAGTCTGTGTTGGGCTCCTTTTATCCTGCCGCAGTTACTGTATTTGCTCTATAATTGCTCTGCTCCTCTTATCTTTTAAAATATGTACAAACCAGTAAATCACAGCCAAATTACAGATTTAACAGTACATTTTTTCCTTAATTAAACTTCTAATGAGTATTTCTACTTCAGAACACATACAGTTATGGGAACATTACTGAAAGCAGTAATACAAATATCCTACTTTTAGTGTTGATTTATTTATTTTGATGCCCCGCCATGTGTGAACATGTGAAAACCATCTTCGTCTTTGAAAAATGGACCCTGTTGGATCACCGGAAGATGATGAAGGCCTCACTGACAATAAACGGCTATATTTTATCTGTACATTTGCAGTGAATGCCTGTGCAGCAGAGAGCAGTGTTGCACTTGGCATTTGAAGCCTGTGTGAGCCACAGTTGTTGAGCGAGAGCAGATGGTTGGGGTGTTGTCCAAATGTCATGGTAGGTTAAAGTTTTTTTCTGTGTCTGTGTTGGAACAAGCAATCTAAACAAGCATTAGAGTGCGTTATGCAACAAAAACTGCACCCTGTACTTGCGTGCATCAGAGAAGAGTTAATCTCTGATGGTGATGATACTGCAGCCTTGTTACTGAGATTACTTTTATGTTAGCCACAGCCATTTTTTTAAACTATGATTACCACATATAAACTAACCTTCACCTGCTGCTCAAACTGGAATCAAAGGCTGCACATCACATATTTTTGCAGTATAGCGAATTTACTGAGGCATTGTACTTTATTTTTCACTCTGCAGTTATAATTTGTTGATTAAATATTAATACTTAAAATTGATTACAAAATGACAGTGGTGGAAAGTAACTCAGTACATTTAGTCAGAGTACAAATTTGAGGTACTTGCATACTTCAACTACATGTTGTTTTATACTGCTAATTTGCTGGATTTCAAGGAAAATATGTGATACTTTTGACTCCAAAATATTTTTCCAACAGCAATAAAACTGTAGTTTCTACATTAATTAATAAATGAAATTAATGTATGGAAGCCCATAGAGAACTTTATAAAAATGATAATGTAAACTTAAAAATTAAAATGTAATTCCGAAAACAGCATTGTTGTTTCCAAAGTTTCCATGTGTTATCTGAGTAAAAATAAAATTGAAAATGCAATAATTCAATTTGCATTATCATTTTCACATAATTGTAGCTGTGGCTATAGTAACATAAAAACATGGAAAAGCTGTTTGAAATTTAATTTACAAAGACAAAGAAAAAATGTAATAAGCAAAACAGCGCCCCCCATCATTCAGATTGTGCATACAAAACATATGATGCCCTTGCTATGGGTTAAATATCCAACTGTAGATGATCTAGTTATTGACTTTTTACTTAAATAACCTTGTGGAGGACTTTCACTTGTAATGTAATTATGTATTTCTAAATTGTGATGTAGCGAATACCTCTTCCACTGCTGTCAGTTGTTTTGAATCCTCGCTGTGTGAGCAACAACTGTCATTTAACAAACTGCATGGTTGTAGATGAACACTTGAGAAAAATGTTATCAGAATCAGACCTAGAATCAGAATAAAGAATTGTGAACGGTCAGGACTGAACAATAGCATGTGAAAAGAAAGTAGTTGTGTTTCCAGTATATTGAAAACATCATGGCCAACACCGTAAAAGTAGAATCAGAATCAGAAATACTTTATTGATCCCCGAGGGGCACACTGAGTACATTACAGTTTCTCGCTCTAGAATATAAATATTGCGCTACATAGAGATTATAAGAAGATATAAACAGAGAAAGATAATGAGAAGTAAGAGAAAGTGAGAATAAAATACATCAAGTACTAGAATGTAAAAGTTACTGTAAAAACAACATATATCCACATAGAAATAGAAAATCTACAAGAAATAGAGATGTAAGACATGTGCCTCGCACTGCACTATAACTGCACCAGTAATATTACACATGATATTGCACAGAAAAAAACTGAAAAACTCAAAACAAAACAATTGAACTGTCATGAAGTATTGCACTGTAAGATTATTGTGTATTACGCGGTTTAAATGTAGTTATATGAGTAATATACACTGAAGAGTCTGTATAGAGTCAACTGTTCTCAATGCTGCCAGTACAAATTGTGCAAAGAAGCAACAGAGGTAGTGCAAAGAAATAAAGAATAATACTGGATAACTATGTGTACATAGTGTGAATAGACAAATTATATACAATTATGTAGATTATTATTAACACATGTAAAATGCAATACTTATGCATTCTGATATTTTCTTGCTTATTATCCTGTGTGGCCTGTCCTCTTCCAGGTCAGCACGGTGGAGTGGAGAACGTGTGGCTCTGGCACCACTTAATGATGCCTTGACCTGCTCAGTCGTCCTCCTGGATCCACATTCTGCACATATATCTTCTGTAATTTACTTGTATCAGATATTCTGTCTCTTTGTAAACTGTGATTTTGTTGTTCTGTTCCGTACACGTGACATCTATTGCATGTTGGTCCATCCTGGGAGAGGGATCCCTCCTCTGTGGCTCTTCCTGAGACTTCTTCCATCTTGTTTCCCCCTGTTAAAGGTTTTTTTTTTCAATATGGCATGTTTTTCCTCACTCAAATCGAGGGTCTAAGGACAGAGGATGTTGTTCACTGTACAGATTGTAAAGCCCACTGAGGCAATGTGATTGTGATTTTGGGCTTTGTCAGTAAAATTGATTTAATTTGACATATTTGGCTTTTGCCCTTCATTAGGGCAGCAAACAGCACTATTATTAAGTATGTATGTATTTTGCCAGTTGGTGAAGTTGTAACTTATTTGTGTTACATATTGGCTCATCATCATCCCCCAAACAGACCTGCAACCAGTTAGTGATTATCACTGCAGTCCTGATAAATAATCTCATAATCTCATAACTGAATAACTTGTCTTCTACATCTGAGGTCGTAGCAAGTGTCGAGAGAGCAAACTGTACAGTATCAGCCTCTCACAGATGTAGTTTGATGGATGCTCTGTGTACACCCCCTCGCCCCGACCTCAGGACAACATGTTTGTTTGGTTGTTGATCACACGCCTCAGTCTTTGTACCTAACTGCACCCTGACACCAAGATATATCACAGGTCCCACACACTGCTGCTACCTGCCAGGGACATTTCTATTCGCTGCACTTGTGTTGGCTGCTTTGTCCTTTCATGCAGCATTTTTTAGGTTTTTCATTTCCAAAGTACCAGCTTCTGTTTTATCGCTTTATAGTTTGGGGTATTTATCACTGCTACGTATGGAGAACTCAGATTTAAATGCAATTAGCAGTTCATTTACATCAAATGAGGTAAAAAATAAAAAAGTAACAATTAATGACACCTATAAAAAAGTCTTGGTTTGCTCTGATTTACCATACAATTATACAATCTGGGTCTTGATTGTAATTTTTTCTGACAAATGAGTGATATAACGACCCCCTGAAATAGAGGGGGATGACATCCTGGTATGGACTAAAAGGCAGCACTTAGAACCACGATTAAATAATTAATACAGGTTTTATACCCATTTTACACCTCCAAATTATGGTTCGCCGTATATCTGAGACGCAGCGGCAGCAGAAGAGTACCATGTCAGCAAAAAAATTTCATGTACAGTAAATCTTTGTGAGGGAAGAGCCAGTGGCTGCAAATCATGTGTGAGGTGAGGGACGACATGAATATAACCTTTCCCCCTTTTATTCTTATCAGGCGGCCCGGGTGAAACTACAGAGTACAGACCTAGACACACGCTCACTTTCTTGTCTTTTGACCTTTGTATCTTTTTTATTTGATCATATCTATAGAATTGCTGCTCTGATTGCACTCAATTCGGATACAGAGGAAGTGATCCAACAGTAGGTGGCACCATATCATAATGCTGCCAGTGTCAAGGTTCAGGCATAAAGGAACTGCCAAGCCAGCAGGGTCTCCTTTTAAATAAACCCACTTAATCCACTCAAACTAACATAAAAAGGACCTTTTCCTGGTCCAATAAACCCACATACACCCAACTTGCAATCTGCGCAAAGCAAATAATACACTAACAATATAACCTCTCAACTGATGGCCATATTGCTCCTGATTCTCCTTTATTTTCCTGCGTCCTCTAGATGGCACCATGGTCCATGAAAAGATGGGCCTTTTATTTTCAAATCATATCACCTTGTAAATGTCAAACAATATTCCTCGATACTAAATTATTATTTTTCCCCTGTGTCACATGTCTGGCTACTTGATTATCTGCAATCATCTCAAAGCCTTAATTATATTTGTTTCTATTTGTTTCCCCTAATTAATGTAATTATGGGGAACACATTTTTATTATTGGCCTGTTAGCTGCTGCATGGCAAAAGTGTACTTTATTAAGGGGGCTGCTGCAAAAATGTTTTATTAAAGGCACTTACTATTCACAAGAGATAATTATCACATGTCACATGTGTTTACCTCTTCGTATCATTCGTCACTCAAATATTTTCATGAACTTAATGTCCCTCACAAAGCCTAGCCCACACAGTCCGCAGGGCCCGGGGCTTTTAGCTTGACCTTGTCCTGAGAAGGCGTACACTCGGCTCCATGACTCCATTAGGGAAGCCTGCCTGCCCGCCATAACCTGGGCCTGTGCGGACGGACGTACGCAAGTGGAAACTCTGAGGAAATGGCAGATTCAGAGCAGGGAAACCAGGGAGTCAATTTAGTCACTGTCTACTACCTTTTCGCATGCAAGTACAAAGCCAATCTCACACGTCGGTGTTGACGAGAATCTCTCTCAGAGGAATTCAGGGAAAGAACAATTCCTAGCATCTGTTTCCTGTTCACTTGCATAGAGGAAATTGGGTGTAAATCACACCAAATATAAATAGAATCAGCATTCAATTTACAGAAGCTAAAGTTGGTTACAGTGGCCTTGGGCTCTGGTTTTCTCTGATATGTGTATCTGCAGTATGGGCTGAGAGCAGACATTGTAACCGCATTAGATGAATTACAAGGCATTTATGTGCTTTTTAAACTGACAACATAACAAAGCAAGCAAAAAGTATTTTTTTCCCTAAATTACACCAGAAGGACATGTTGTGCAGGATAACAGCACAGACAGTTAAACACCATAAAAATAAATAAAAATTCTTTTAGAGACAATTCTGTATTTTCTGTTTGTTTACCTGAAGTGTTGCTGGTCTGATATAATCTGTACAAAGCAGAGATAATGATTAATGAGGGTTTTTGAATCTGTGATTACTACTTTTTTTATGTGACTCTGCAATTTAAAATCTAGCAGGTAAATAAATGAAAATAAGTCTCAGTCATCAGTACTCTGCTGTTTACAGATCAAAGAGCCTGATGAACACAAATATATCTTATAACTTTACATTTGGCTTATTGATTACTGAGTGACATTAAATTGTTGTTTTTGTGTTAACCTCAGGAAGACTAGAAATCACTTTGTGGAAGCTAATGTTCAAAATAAAGAATGAAAGAAGAACAAAGACAAAAGAAAAGCAAAAAAATAATGATAAGTGGAATAAATTAATTATTTAAATTTAAACACATTATAGCCAATTATTGAGTAAAGCATTCAGTACAATGTGTGAGCCTGCGTGTTTTCTCACTGTCTGTACTGCTGCTGTCAAGTTGCAGTAAATCTGATCTGTACAGATCTAAGTATAGACTTCCGTTTTGTCATGTTGAGTGTTAAAAAGACCTTCACATTTCTCTCTGTCTTGTTGGAACTGTCTCAGAGACATGTTTCATGATTATTTGAGTTTATGCAGCCATTAAAAAGTGATTAAAATGTATTTAAAAAGGTCTTAAGAAGGTAACGTTGATATAAAAAAATGTCTATATTTATTATCTTAAAACAATGTTTAATTATGGAAAATCAGTGCTCTTTATGGAAGATTTTATTTCAGTGCAGAGTGTAACAGGTCACAAGACCAGAGTTTAGCGAAGGGCATTCTGGGAGATGATATTCTGCTTTTATTGCTGCATATGCCTTACATCATGATTGTTATTTAAAATTGCTTCTTGATCTTACAGACCCACAGATGAAAACTAGACTCTTGGCTAATTTTGGCATATGCACAGTGTTGTTCATTAATATGCACTGCCCCTGAGAATTAAACTGAAATAAAAAAATTATGCCACGTGATGACGAGTCAGTAGCATTATTGAACAGAACCAACATGGCTGTTGAGGAAAAACATGGTTCAACAGGCGCACAAGGTAATTGTCTTTCATATGTTTTATGTTTTTATATAATGTTTGTTGATGTGCCTTTACATGGACAGCGGTGATACATTTTCAGTGATTTGATTTGATTTCAGCACATTTCTGTTGTGACTGTCATCAGTGGACACTAGCTTGAGAGACTTTAAAAGATGCATGATTTGCACCTTTTATGTCTTTTTCTTTTCTTGTAGTTTTCACACGTCTGTTGACGAATGAGAGACAGACACTACAAAAGACATCTGTATGATGCCTGGCTATTATTTCACTGGATCGGTAGTTGCACTAGTGTCTCTATAATTTGTATAAACAAGCAAACATAACTTTTTCTGCACTGTTACATTTCCTCCATGTTCACTCTTATGTCTTTTGCTTGAGCTTCTGAGGGAGTCAGACACTGTTTTCAAACATCTAAATCTATACAGTTAGTTTGCTTTTTATTATTGACTGATTCTTTTAGTCTGATACATGGTGGCCATCACACTGTGTATTGATACTGTCAGACAGGCCAGGACAAATCCTTTTTAAACGAGCTACAGGTCAGGATGGGCTCAGAGTACTTTTCTCCTTCTGCTGTATGTGGACACATAATTGCAGGTTCTCTTCAAATGCTCTGAGGGAGCAATAAAGTGCGTTAGGTTGTTTGGTTTGTCAATCCCTCTCCAAATGAATAATGCAGTGATGGGATCTGAGGCATTTGTGTGAACGTTGTTGCTATATTTAAAATACCAATCAGTCCGAGAATGTGACTGTTTTGGCGTTTTTAAACCAGTGATTGTGACCTTCCCTCTTGCTTTTAGTGGGGAAGAGAAAGAGGAGGAGTGATTATGCTAGGAAACAGTCCAATGCATTGGCCTATTGATGTCCGGAGAAGAGACGCAGATAGTGTGGTGTAATAAAAACCTTTATTTACAGCTCCTCAGCGGAGAGTAACAGAGGAGCGCTGTGTTTCCCTCTGGCACTAATTGACTGCCTGCAGCAGGAGAAACATAGACTCTCACCCCTCGCTGGCGCACTGCTCTCAGATGTAATAATAACCACTATGCTTTCTCTCAATGTACTTCCAAAGGCATCCTCCTCTACTGCTATCGTAAAAGAGTATTCATTTCGATAACACAGGGATTGTCTAATAAAATGAAGATTTGGGGAGTACATTTTGTGTGCTGTCCTGCATGCCCCCTCTCTGTTTAAATGTGATCTGTGCAGCCCCGAGGCAGTGGTGTGCGGTCCATTCAGTGCATGTCCCTTCTTCCTGGGTGAGAAATAAGGGAGGGGAGGGCAGGTGTGGGAGGCAAGGGAAAACCATCTCTCCCTTTCCCCTAATTTTTGTGTACGGGCAACAAACGACCACAAAAGTGCTGCTTTCACAGTTTTCAGTGGCCCGACGTTGAGCTCCCAGCAGAACGAGACAAAGGAATGGCGGGGATGATGAAGTCCCGAGCAGTGCAGGGCAGGTGTTTCCTCTGTCTCCTGGGAGCTGGGGAGTACACCTGCCCACTACTAACCCACTGTGATGGATCGATGAGGCAGTAACTGACTCAGCACTCCAAGAGCTCTACCTGGGATTAGAGCACAGAGGACCTGATTGAAACACACTGTCATCCCACAAACAATAACACACATCCATCTTGGAGGGCCGGCTCCTTTACCCTCCCCTGTGCTTTACCATCGCTGACAATGATTGCACCGCTGATGATGAGAGGAGCAATCTATTCGATGAGAGGCAGCGGCTAAATTTCTGCAGACATGATGTCTAATGGCACCACTTGGATACTGTAAACACTATCTGCATCGCTACGAAGCAGCTGAATTATGACCTCCGCACCTGGTGATCCAGTATTGGTTTACAGACATGAATACACACTGACACAAAACCTTAAAATTTTGACACACACATATACAGAAACACTGCGATGTGCACAGGCAGTCAGATAAACACATTCCTGTAATCTTTTGAATTCGACGATGCTGCATTTAAAGAAGTATAACCATAAGGCCAGCGTGGTCCCAGGAGTCGATGACTAATGTAGTATAATAGCCAGTGCTGGCATGGGTCATTTTGCAAGTCGACCCAGGCAAATCCTCAACGGCCTTTTATCCAGTTAGTCTAAAACAGCGGCTAATGAGAAAAATGAATTGAAACGAACATTTTGATAAAAACAAACAAACACAACAATCTTATATGTAGCCACACATCCCCTGATTGAAATGTGATACCTTTGTATTTACATCAAGCTAATAATATAAACTTGTGTTTGGTGAATTGATCTTAATCAGTCCTCTTAATCCTGATTTAAATGAAGTGTTTTTGTGTAAGTAGATGATGACTGAAAGGGGCATTATGTAGTTTTGGAGAAGAAATTCAAACTCAGAATTTTAATATTTACAATATTAATGAGGTGATAATGCAAACTGAGAAATATTTATTATTTCCATAACTGAATAAACAAGCTGTTCTCAGAGGAAAATAAGGTCCCCAGAACACTGTTTGAAGCTAGAAAGGTGGCAGGGTCCGCCAAATATAAACAAAGTAAAACAGTATGAAATTGTGTTGTACTTTAAGGTCAGTTTGTTTATTCAGTCATGAAAACAAAGAGTTTGTTTATTTAGTTTGTTTAGGCGTAAAAAAAAATCAGTCAATGAAGAGCTTTCTCTTCTCGTAAAAATTTATTTACCAAAACTACATAGTGCACCTTTAATTTTTACAGATTTCATTGCTTTCATGGCAGGAAATCCTTTGTGTTTGATGCTGATTGTGGTACATGTAAAATAACGTGGAAGCTTTGAAAAATAAAAATAAATTACATGCAATGCTTAGACACAACTTTGGAGGGAGCCTTAAGCATGAGGTTGAACCTCATCTGAAAGCAGACAGTGCCATCAGGCCCTTTCTCTTCTCTTCTTAAGCAAATATTTATGGAACAAAGAACCAGGTAATTATAGTTGTCCCTCTAAATACTAGTTTGATGTGTGCGGAAGATAAATGTTTTGCATTATAATGGGATATGACTGTTTAAATACTATATGATTATAGATTCCATGTCATTTAAATGTTGATTTAAGAAAGTGAAAGGCACAGGTGAAAATGTTCCTGTATCTTTTTAAATTTATCAGGCAAAGCATACTGATTCAGCAAACAACTTTTCACCTGCCTTGATTAAAATGCAGCAGCAAATACTGTATAAAAGTGGTGCTTTCATGGCTGGACAACAGAGTAAATGTTTAGAGAGGGAGACTTGGTTTCATCTGGCGGTGGCATCAGAATATCTGGCTGCACTTTGCTGTAGCTGGCCACGCTTCCTTATCTTGTCCTGTTCTGCTTATCTGGCCTGTGTACAGAGTTGGGTCTGTAATGAGCGTCACGCCTACACCTCTCCCCATGTGGACGGACCGACCGCTGTCCCACGCATCCGTCCTCACATACACTGAGTGGAGGAAGGGTGCAGGGTGTGTAGTGCTCTATGTGCCACACACACTTAGACAAACACCTGTGTATCTTCCTGCACATGTGCCCACCACATGCACGTATGAAGCTGCGGCGTGTGGTCAAATGCGGGACCCTGGTCCAGGTGGCACTGACAGATTTAGAGGATGTTGTGGACGGAGGTGGACAGAGGCTGGCCTATGCAGGATATGTGTGACATGTAACATGCAGCGGTGGCGTGGAGTGATGACATCCTCTGTTTAATGAGCGGAGTCAACACCACCCATGTTAAAGTGAGCTGCCCGCCGTGGAGAGCTGTAAATCTGCCTGCTATCACTGCTGCCCCACTAATACAGGAAGTATTATCTAATAAGTGCAACTAGGAGGACTAATTTCAATAGAGCTGATACCCCCCATGAGCAGAGAGGAAAGGATAACCCAGTTAGAAACTTTTAGCAAGTATGGAGTTAGTTTAATGGGACAGGCCGTGACCAGCCACTTCTACTGTCTTATGTGGAGGTTAGTAAAATCAAACATGGTGCCAGACAAATCCCAGACGTCTGGTCGTCCTGCCCCAGCTGCCTTTCGCTCTACAACATTCCTGGGCCGAGCTGGAGCTCTAAAGGACCTCTGTGTCAATGCCCCTGTTCTGGCCTGCCCTTCAGCCCTGATTTGTAGAGTGCTGGTGTCAAAGGGGACTACTTTGTAGATGGTGTGCTCTGCTTACCTGTTCCCCCACAGCAGAGGCAGTAAATGTCACTCTATGACACTCTCTGGACTATCTCAGCCCAACCATTAGAAGGCTCTGGGATAGATACGCAAACACACCCAGAAAATCAAACGTTAAAGAAGGTGTTAACAAAACCCATCCGTGTATTGTAGCTAAAAAAAAGCTCCGGAGTTTAAAAGGCAGCGATAGCCATTTTCTTTGTGGATGTCTGGCATTTGTCTACAGCTGTAATGCAATTGTGTTTCAGAGTTTTCCTCCACTGAGCGGGGGGTAATTGCTGACTAGTCTTTTAACCTTATTAAATCATCCAGAGGCAGTGTTGGAGCGAAGATGGAGTTGATGATACTGCACCTCTCGTGCTTTTAGGAAAAGGAAAGATGCTGACTGCACTTCATCCAGGGGATTATACGCCGAATTCAAGCAAAACTGCTACAGCTAATTAGAGGGAAAGGGAAGCACTGTGACAATCACCATGGGATGAACCTCAGGCAGTGCTGCTGGTTTTATTTTCACTGCATTTTTCACTTTTTCTACGCAAGTTAACTTAGCAGAGCCATTATTGTTTTTGGTTATTATGTTTACTACACTTTGCATTTGCTGTCATTAAAATTTATACGTCCCCTCATGCAAAGCGATCGTCAGATTTTACGGCCGTATATCCATTGACAGCCATTATTCTATCACTGTGATGTGTGTTCATAAAAACACACATACGCAGGTTTGATCGCTCGTGGCCATTTCTCAAAGCTTGACATTCACAATATGGATGCTGAAACTCCAAAGAGGTTTGGGTCTGAGCTTAATTAGATCCTGTGGAGCTAAATCAAATCAGTCTAAACGAGAGCAGCGAGCCAAACCCTCCCCATGCAAACGGGTGTCTGTTGTCTGCTCTGTGTGATTGCTATCTGAACAGGACTTTGGAGGTTGGAGGTTTCAAAGGAAAGCCACCTCTCTACGTCTTCTTCGCCCTCTCCTCCTGCCTCTCATGCGTCTTTTTGGTCGTCAAGGAAAGAGGGAGTGAGAAGGGTGGAGGTGGAGAGTTTTCGCCTCTCACTCCTCCTACCCCTACCCCACTCCCCCACACCCCTGCTCACACTGCTTAACCTTGACAAGTCAATATGATACAGACGCAATTTGCTTATCTCCTCCTGACATTACCACTGTTCTCCCTGCTGCGGGGGCATGGGGCCTGCGCCATTAGCATAGCTTACAAACACATCATTCTCTCTCCGAGGAGCCACACTCATCTATGGATGCTCACCTACTGTACAAGAAACCACAATAAAACATCTTAAAAGGCATCATTTTAAAACCTTTTTCAATCATTTTTAACATAAAGTCCAATAAACTGCCTGACTTAGGTGATACAGTCTTTTTCCTCATCATTTTCTGGCTACCTGACAATCACACGGCCACCCTACTCCAGAGTCAAATGTGGTGTGCAGATATATACCTGTGTGTGTCAGGCCGGTGAACTGAGCCCCTCAGCATCTGGCTGGTGCTCCCTGGCCAGAGAAACAGTCAGCTCCCTGGTCTCCAGCTGCAGGGTGGCTCCAACCCAGCTCCATTAGTCACCAGACCCTGGACACCTCTCGCTCATCCCACCACATAAGGTAGCGTAATTGATACCCATCAGCCACGGCGATAATCTCCTTGGTGGGAAGCGGTGTGGGTGTGGGATGCGCACCTCATGTTTGGTTAAGAAGGTGCCGAGCGGGGTCCAGGACTCCGGGCCTGTCTCTTTGCCATCACTCCACTTGAAGGTGAGATGATTTAGGGGCCTGGGAGAAAGTTAATTTCTCTTGATCATTGTGTGCAACCTGGAGCCTTAATGGCGGGCGTAATTAATTCTGCTGATGTTAATCACCAGGGCTGGTCCCCACAATTATCAGCCCTGTGCAGATGGGGCGCGGCGCAGACATGAAAAATTAGGAAAATGAATCTGTAATGGGGTGGCAGATCTAATCTGCGTCAGAGAAAACAAAGTTAGGAAGAGCAAAGAGCCCCAGGATTCCAGGTGAAAGCCACCAATACCGACAAACCTGTGTGGCAGAGCTGAAAAATGTTGCCGTGTCCAAAGTGTTTGGTAATTACTGGGGCATTGAATTGTTCTATTGTTAATTCATCACGGTAGCAGAGGTTAAGTTCAACATCTCCTTCCTGGGCTACGGGTTGCAAGAGGAGGGGAAGCAGCAGTGGTCACATGCTTCTGGAGTCACTGTAAGGTTAATCAGGTTCTACTCTCAGTTGTGTGGGCTTTGCAATCAACCTCCACAGAGGGAAAAAAAATGAAGAACGCTCCACAAATGAATGAATGAAAGACTGATCTGCTGTGCTGATATGCACAGGCGCTTATATTCACTGTATGCAGGCTGAAATACAGTCATGCATGTACGGACACACACGCAAACCCTGTCCCAAATGCATGCGCACACACACTCTCAGACACACATAGTTGATTGTTTCAATCATGGGTCCTACTGATGGAAGAATTACTAAAGCATTAGTGGTCAAAGGACAGATACTCCCAGAGGACGTTTCCTCTGCCAACGTCAAACAAAATTAAGCAAAATACAACTGATTAATTGAAATAGCAGAGGAGCCATTTTTCAAGCCCTTACTTGGCTCTGGCAGTTGGGCATGCCGTCATTCCTATTTGGTTTGCTTAATTAGTCTTCTACCTATTTTGTCTTTAATAAGGCATGCCATAGGTTCTTAGAAAATCTAGGAGGTTAGAGCGAATCATTATTCATCATCACTGTTGTTAGAATGGTGAAAAGCGAGCAATAGACTGAACTGCTGGCTATGATTTAGTTAAAGTGTGTTATTAATGAGTTGAGTAACTAGCCCTGTTACATTGTTGTTACTCGCACAATCACTGCTCTGAATATCAAACCAATTTAAATATCACACTTAATGGTAAGGAGGAACAAATCTAATGGACTACTTCATGATTAGAGTAATGCTATCTGTTTCCTGTGTTGTCATTTATTACAGAGCAGCAGACATCTTTCAAACAGTAAAACCAGCCACCTCCGGACCGTCGAGGTATTTAGTTGTAATTACAGTTGTGATCAATACACACATATTGACAATATTACTCTTAAAGTTTTTTTTCCAATATACATCAAAGGTCAAAGGCTCATTTTCTTGTAATTACTCACGGGGGGGGGGGGGGGGCGAATGCAATTCTTGAGGTGAACCTCAATAAACAATAATAGATGGAGCAGCTGGCTGTTCATTGTTCTGTGGTCAGACGTTCCACAGCAGCGGTGACCAGGTGTTTACACAGGGCGCCGCCACACAGCCTCGCGGCAAGGGGAAGGACATAAACAGCATTTAAAGGAGCCCCGCAAAGGTCTCAGATCAAGGAAGACACACTCACACACACACACACACACACACACACACACATGAGCCAGACTGAAATGAATATTACATTCTCATCATAGTCTTATAGGTGGAAACCTCCTGTCCTTGAAGTGCTCAGAAAATACCTCTACATGCACTAAGAGTGTTTGCAAGTGCACATAGAGAATTCCTCTGGGTGGGAGGACACCGTGATTGAGATTAGTATAGTCATAATTCCAGGGGATTATATGCTAATGTACTCTTGCCTGTTTGTGAGAGAAAATTGCATTGTGGTTATTAGCGTGACACCAGAGCTCCGAGTTGCTGCCTGGCAAACGTCCTCATCGGCTCTCGGATGCCCTCCAAGGATTTACATTTTTATTACAATGCGAGAGAGAAAACCAAAGTGATATAACGCCGCCGCACGCACACAGCGAACGCCCTCAACTTGAGAGATTTAATTGAATGTATTCAAATGTGATTCATTGAACAATTACACTCTCATTCGGCGAGCACATAGTGCAATTGTTTTGCCTATACTGGGCTCTCCTCCCCTTTCCTCATCCTCTTGCTAACACTCCCACTCCCTTTAAATTAGAAATCGGACTGGCCTTTGTAGGAGACACTGAGGGGGAATCAATAGGTGCATTAATTACAGCAATTCATTACCCAAATAAACATGGGACTCAACCTTTGCTGGATACAAATTCGGGGGACGTTAAGTGTTTGGCTGGAGACAAAGGCCTGGACCGGGAATCCCTATTGCATTAATCTGAGGGATCAAACTCCGCTGAGTGCCAGCGCTCCTCCTGGGAGTGTCCGGCCTGGGATCAATCCCCACGCGCAGGCAGTGAGTTATGGCTACCGAATACAAACGTGGTCATGTGACATGGCACCGACACGGCTCTGCTGTTGCTGTGTTCTCTCTCTTCTCTCTCTGGCACTTAATGGGAGTCCTGCTGGCCCACAATGCAGCGGGCTAACAGGGCAGGCTCCCACTCCCCAGATCCCTCAGCCTCCCTGCCCATTCAGGGTCTGGTCTCCTGCATACAGGGCCGCAGAGACTCCTGAAGGCTCCTGGCAGAGGACGAAGGTAAAGGACATCCCTCTCCCTCACTGTCATCTCTACAGCGTGTGCCTATTTGTGAATTATATCTCCAACGGTGGCCATAATAAAACATGATAATGATGGATCACACCGATAAATTACTGTTGAGTGGATTGTTAGGTCAGATGTGTTAGTGTGTGTGTGAGCTGCGGCGAATGTGTGATAGCCCTGAACACCCAGGAAAGTATGAATACCCCCCTGAGCAAGGTAAACACACATACAGGCAAATAAAGCATACTGATAAACAACACATGTATGCACGCCGTGCAATATGCTGTGTAAACTGTCGATTTTACACAGCAAACACTGTCGTTCCTCTTTTTTTATTCGCCGACAGTTCTGAGTGAAAAAAACATCCTGAAGTCATCATGTACTTAGTTCGTATATGTGATTCACAGTTTTTCTCTGTGTGAGTTTTAGCAAAGGTTGCCCAGGCATGTCCTGGGAAAAAATATTTTTATCCAGTGTTGTGGTGATTGTGTCTCATATGAAGTGCAATGAGGTCATTTTGACTAGAAATTAGATAAATATACTGGATAAGATTTAGAGATTTTGCAGTGATTGCAAATCAGAGAGAAGAGTGACTGGTTCTACTATTACATATATGCAGAGCTCTTCAGGAAGCCAGCTAGGCTAGCTGACAGGCTAACCTTGCTAGTTAAAAACACCTGCGTGTTTATCTAAATGATCAAAAATGCTAAAAACATTATATACAAAAACAAACATCAAGCTATTAGCAAAACATACAAAGTGAACTGTGAAAACTGAAGAATTTTAACTAAGTTATGGATGAAAAAGCACTGAGGTAAGTGTAGACGAATTCTGTAGTGCCAGCAGCAAAAGGACATGCCATTCGTAAAGCGGATATACGTCACACTACATTGTGCAGGAGGAGAATATATCTATTGTGCCTCAAAATATTTGATGACATCATACTCTTGTATTTATGCTCACAAATGGATTTCCATGCTATAAACTGTAAACTTGTGTTGTATATTTATTAAATTGGCCTCAAACTGATTTATAATCTGTCCATCAAACAACATCCTCTGACCTTACACTCTCAGTTTGGATAAAAACTCAACAAAAACTCACTATGATGGTAAAAGAAAAAAAAAAATAGAGAAGAGAAAAAATAGAGAAATCTCAGCAAGAGCAACAGGGGAGGGATCTTTCCTTCAGACAGACAAGACCAGATGTTGTACGCATGAAATTAGAGAGAAATAGCAAAAAGTGAAATTCCAAAATGGAGAAGAAGAAAGACAATTCTAGTCAAGAAGTGCTATCATCCATAAAGAAAATGTATGTTAAGCCACACCACTGTATTTTAAGACAGTTTATTGATAACAAGCTGAATAATAATGTGTGAAAATGAAAACTGATTCCTAAAAATAATCCTTATCATACAAGGTTCGCATGCTATTCCTCTGCAGCAGATCACAGTGTGCACATCTGGGCCTAAAATGTTGCAGATGTTGTACGTGTCTCTTTTTGCCATCATAAATACTGGCCCAGTTTATCAAAGCTGGGTACACTTTGGTCACGAACTCGTGCCAGATGAACTCACTGGGTACACAGTTACGGTCTCATCTGACCTGCTTGTTTAATGCGGACTGACATTTCACTGGCCCAAAATTTCCAGCAACCCTGAGACGATATCTGACCTGACCCACTTTTCAGCTACTCCACTGCCGTCCTCTCAGCGCAGAACTTTGAGAACTCTAAGGTCATCAGTGTTGCGCTCTGTGTGCAGATAATAAATGTAGCTTTTCCTTGAAGATGTCATGCTAAGTCATACAAATGCATGCCTGTGAATAATTAGGATTTAGTAGTTTTCATTTATTGTGAATATCCAAACACTGTTAAAGCCTCAAACCCTCCACTTACACCTTTTAACACTTAAAGCTAAAAGGTGATTAGTTTTTCATAAAAGTCCATTTGAGTTGGCCACCATCCAAAAGTGTTACTAATTAAAAATCAATCTGTGGGCCATTAGCGCGAAGGTGTGTGCCAAGGTTGTGTGTATCAGAGGATCATTTGTAATGAGGCTAGCTTTGGATCTGGTGCAGGGAGGGAAGGAGGGATGGGAGTGAGGGGAGGTACAGATCTGAGATAATCTGGGGACCTGCTGTTGCTCAACTTAACAATTGATACTATGTGTAAAGATGCTGAACTTGTAGTCTTCACTAATTGATCCACTTACCCTCATCGGGAGAAAGCAGAGAAATAAATGTGGGTGTTCATTGCATGCGAGGGACTCCATAGATAACTATTAAAGCTGGATTTGTTGCCCTGATTCTGATGGCTACGGAAGGGATTGCAGAGCAGGAAGGCATTTGTCTGCTTTAGCAGGAGTGGTGTTAGATGTTTATGTGATAAATGTTAGCTAACTCAGACCAGCACCTTGGGAGCAGCAACCTGGAGCCCAGGACTCTGGAACTTATTAAAGTTGCAGGGGTGTATTTCATAGCACCTCTCTAAAATCTGCCCAATTACAGAGGTGTAGCTGGTACTGATGCCTACCAATTTGGCCCCTAAGTCCAAACTGTAAAGCACCACCATTTTTGTCAAAGTGGACAGGACAACAGCTCAGTTTACTGCCATTATATTGAATAAATGTTTTAACAGAACCAATAACACAAGGGGCCGTGCAGGATATGAGCCCTGCTTTTATGTCATATTATGCCAAATAAAAAGGGTCTACACATGTATGTTGGTGGCCAATTTCTATCCCCTCAACGTTCTTTATGGTAGAGCAGCAGCTAATGTGGCATAAAACTCTGCCCTCTAGATCATCTGTGGTAGTAAAAAGAAGCCTTGACTGTATTATAGGAATAATTGTTGAAATTACTTTGAAGGTGGTTGGTTTAACTGCTCTTTACATTTATGCGCATGGCGTCTTGCAGGTTTTGTTTCAAAGAGTCAGTAAGCCCCAGGATTGGGTTGCACAGGCTAAATCTTAGTTTTGTGTGTATAGTCATTTCATAAGTTAATGACTACCACAGGTAGGCTATACTAGTGATATACTAAATCTGGTTACAAATGTGTAAATCAGATGCTGAACCAATTTGTAGTGTTAAAAATGAAATTCTATAACATCACAAGCTGTAAAATATCTCACAAAATGCCATTTAGGGGGCCAAGAGGTATAAAGTATCTAACTAGACAATCCTTTGTAAATTTAGGTATGAGTGTCTTTTTGCTTATGTTTGCCACATGGAAAATATGTGTTTATGTTTATACATGCAGTTTAGCAAGAGCTTTAACGTTAATATAGGCCACATGTTGTAATTTAAGGACAATTGTAATATATATGTGAAATCTAACACATTTTACATCATCATTAAACACCTTTCAATTAACAGGTCAGGTCAGATACTGCACAACTGTTTATTGACCATATGATTAGGCTACCACCTAGTTTTGAGTCTATACTGGTTTTACATTAGCAAGCTAACCAGTCGGTCCAGTTAGCTAACAGTTACAACTGGCAGTTTGTATGTGTAATTATTTAGTAACAACTAATCTATATATACAGTGCAAATTAATTTGTCAACCCATTATAATTAGATCTGGTAAATAGAAAAAGTGTATTTGTGGCATCCATTCAGTTTAGAGTGAGAGGGAAATATCTGATTAGGCTAAGCTATAACCATGTTGTTGGTCATTTAGGCTAACACGAGGCAAAGTATTCTGTAATTTGAGGTCAGTGTGAAATACAGTAGCCTACTGTACAACTGTAGGCTTTATCATACTCAGTATTACCTCCTTTAGTTTTGAATCGTTTATATTAGCAGGCTAACGTTAGCTTTGCCAGTTTGGCCAGTTAGCTATTCAACAGTTACAACTGGCAGTCAGTATGTGTAATGTGTAATAATCTATGTATACAAACTGGTTTGTCAACCCATTTTAATTACATATGGTAAAAATACAATGTGTGTTTGTAGCATTCAGTTTAAAGTGAGATGGAAACATCTGATCAAGCTAACGTGACCATCATCATTTGGTCAATTGGGCTAACGTTGGCGGCTTAATAATTTGTAATTTGAGGACAATTGTGTTATTTATGTGAAATATAATTTAACAAAAGTTTACCTCCTTTAGTCTAAACTGGTTAATATTAGCAAGCTAACATTAGCTTGGCCAAGTTGGACCAGTTGGCTATGCAACACTTACAATTAAGTGAGTGTTCGTAGCCTATGTTTAATTATTTAGTAACAATCTTGACATACAAACTAGTTTGTATGCCACAAACTGTTTTAATTTTAGCGATGTGTAAGCCCTATCTTAGTGAACACTTCATGTTATAGCCTTACTAATTTAAGTTTTAGCTTAAGAACAGCTGGCGGCTCTGTTTCTACTACTTTGAGGGAAATACATTTATTTTTTGAGTGTGCATTTGCATGTGGCTGCCAGGCAAAGGAAGAAAGAGAGAGACAGAGCAACAAAAAGAGAGTGGCAGTGAATGTGAGAGAAGGAGATAGTGTGTGTGTGGGTGTGTGTGGGTGTGTGTGTGTGTCAGAGAGAAAAAGAGAGGGAGCGGTGTTGCGTGCTTTTGATAATACATGAGTCTTGAGAGCGATCCGTGGCTGTTGTGACAGAGGAAGCTCAAGGAGAGCTCAATAACAGAGCTGTCAATGTATTCCCTATTTGAGTGTATTTTTAGTGCAGGCATCATGGGCCTCATGCATATTTCAATAGATCTTTTGTATATTAGGTGCGAGGGCACACACAAACTGGAGTGAGGACTAGCACAACATGACTCCAAGAAATATGGGCTTGATTCTTAGATTTGACAGAACAGCTCAGAGTGGCTCTAGATAGGTTGGGCTTGACTTTCAGTGGATGGGGTAGGAAGACCTTCATTGATTGCATTTTGAGACAACAAAGAGATGACATTGAACCTACTATAAGGAATGGGACAAAAAAGATGTGCAACATATTAAACTATTCAATGTAATAATACCACACAAAACAGAAGAAAATTAATAGATGTCTTGGCAGGCAGGCAGACTCACATGAACACACACATACACAAGCAGGTGGTTATAAAGACTTTTTCGTTTCAAGCTGCTTTTTAGATGAGATTGCGCGCAAAGGGATGAATTCTAATCAGCGCCGTCGTGCATCACATTTGAGATATATCATCGCAGAGTTGTAGATTATGTCATATAATGGCTCAATTTCTCCTGTCTGATTAAATCAAACTTTATGAAGCTGTCATTGCATTGCTGATGATGGTGCCATAACTTTGCAGCGATGTGTGTATTTGGTGACATCAACCTGCCTCTCCCCCTACAGAGAGGGAAGGTATATGTCGTGGCTGACTACCCATAACACCCCTGTGACCGCAGCCCAGTTCACAGCCCGAGAACAGCAGCGAGCAGCCTTTCAGATTCCACACCGGAGCTTTGGGAAGATCAGACAGACGGTTTTTCCATTACATCGAGGTCTTGGAATTTGCTCTTGATGATAGCTGGATTCCATTAAAGAGGCAGTCTCTGCTGCCTTTGAGGCTTTACTTTAATATGCATATATCACATTATGGCAAATGTATTCTATAATCGATTCCTGCTATGAGACAAGTGGCTGACATCTGCCAGGGTCTGTGTAATGTTAAAGAGACAGCTCTATATTTTGTACGCAGACTACTGCCTATGAAGATGGAGGAAATTTGGCTACAATGAGCCCTTCAGGGTTAAACATCCTCAGATGTCACAAGGCGTTACTTCACACTGGATTGCACTACAGAGCACTGCCAGGAGAGGGAGTTTTTTTCATGTCAAGAATGTGATTGGCTCCATTAGGGCAGCAGAGCATTACCTTTCAGTGACTCTATGTCTATCCAGCAAAAATTCAGACGCTGTTTGCATGAAGCTTTTGCAGCAGAAACAGGCTTCAACACTCAGGGTTCAGCAGCTGGTCCCAGCTTTTTTTAACATTTCGTTAAACCACAATCAGATACTCAATACTGTGTGTGTGAGATGGATTTTGTTGTTACAAATATCTCTCCTATGGGAAGGAAGTTTGATGTCCTAGTTTCACACATCATCTGTGTAGCACCAAAGTTACCTCTGTGCATTGCTTCTCTGTTCTGAGGTCAGTTCCTCGCCTCCTGATACCCAGCGTGCATGTCTTTTTCTGTGAGAGAAAACCGCAGAGAAACCCACATGAACATGAGAAGAACATGCAAACTCCACACGTACAGTAGAAGGGACTGTGGTAAAGTTTAAACCCAGTGCTAGCCACTGAGCCACGACCAGTCTTTTATAAAATCAACACTTTTATGAAAGATTGTGAACAAATCTTGCTAATACTTTATATTAAATGTATGTATATTATATTTATATACTTGTCAGGGCCTATAAGTTTTGGTTAATAGGTAAAAAGGCCCTAATGAGTCCTTATTAGATGCTTATTAACATTAATAACCCTAACAAGGCGTTGCTCTTGCTTCAGATACTGTAGCTGCAAAAAAGCATAGAAAAATTGCTTAACAATGACAAAATAGGTAAGTTAGTTAAACTCAATGTGTTTGTTACGCTATTATAAACAATGACAAGGTTTTTAATGAATGCTCTTAAGCAGCTTAAACTGTTGCTTAAACCAGTTGCTTATGTCTTATAATCTAACAAAGAACATGTTTATGATGCGATAATTAATGCTTATTAATGTCAATGAGCATCTAAAAAGATTTATAAGGACCTTATTACCTATTTACTAACGCTTTTTACAAGAACCTTAATATAAAGCGTTACCGTTTAGCTCCACTCACTTGACTCACTTCCAAAGCTCACCAAGACAAATATAAATAACCATGACGCTCATTTGCCAAAAACATGCTCAGAAATGGTTTGCCATTACTTCCAAAGCAGTCCCTGCAAGCTGAATCCATCAGCCTGTATTCCAAACCCACCCAGTGCAAGTTTGGACATAAACACGCTGTGTTCAAAGTAAAAGTATGCAGTGATGACAGACCCATACTGAGATAAACTAGGCTCTTCATGCATTAGGTTAAGATGCTATTTGAATGGCATCTTAAATCACATATGTATCAGCAGGAGCTGAGTGATAAGCATTGTTTAGTGACGAGTAAAGGGTGAACAGTTTGAAATAATGTAAGGGGAGGATGAATGTGATGTGATGATGATTCAATTAAAGACGCATTCATTTTAAAAGGACTACAAAGGACGGATCCTGTTCGAGGATGCAGCCTTACTCAGAGGTGTAATTACACGCAGAATACCAAAGTCAAAATATCCCTCCACCATTGGAAATCTATTGTGTCTATGGATTGGCCTAGAACTTTCAAGGTGCTCTAACGAGAGGGAGAGGAGCGGTCACATTGATGGCAGAGGGGGCATCAGATTTCCATTATTGACTGCTGCAGATATTGCACTGTAGCGGTGTGTAAATTGGTTCCTGAGGGGTTTTCAGCTCTCTGAGCTGGGGCGAAGTGTGCAGGTTCACCCCCACCCCCATCCTCTGTAAATCGTAGTGGTGGATCGCTTCCAGTCCCTCACTGGCGCCAGGCCCCCTCCTCTGATCAATACCTAATTCCAGCCTGTGCAATCAGCTGCCGTTGCCTGGGCAACGCTGATGTCACACAAGTTGAGTGCTCGCTGTTGCAACAAATCATTTCCTTTAAGCAAACGTAATTGAGTATTTGTACAGTGGGCTGTCAGCTGAGAATATTTACATCAAGCCTGAACCTGCAGGACATTAGTTATGCCTGTTCTCAGAGAGAGGAGCTCAGCGGAGCAGGTGACCTTACAAAGTAGCCAGGACGAGGTAACGATGGCAACACGGGCTACTTTGGAGCAGAGCAACTCCGGAGAGGTTTGGGGTCGCAGCGGGGCAGGAGATGGGATGGAGCCCCTTTTCTTTTTGGGAGGGGCGAGCTCGAACCCTTGTGAGGAAAATTAGTCACTCGTCCTTGTTCGCAGCCAGAAGACACAGGTACAGAAACATGACTGATGTACAGTCACTATCAGCTGTAATATCGCAAATGAGAGGACTTCTTTTAAATCAGTTTGCTTTATTATTCCTGCTGAGCCCGAGGCAGTTTAATTTAACAAATTAGCATATTAGGGAACAGTTTAATTACTAATCATATTTTCAGAGAGATGCATTAGTGCACATAGCATGTAGTGTCCAGTTGGACAATAAAACAGAACTCCTACAACTAATTTAAGTGGTGGAGTATCACTCAAAATCAAACAAAGAAAACGACTGTGTGATATTATTTAATACATCAATATGCCGTCTCTCAGAGAACAGCTCCACTAATCACAATGTTTCAATACTCAGTTGCAAGACTTAATAATAATGTCACGAGGATTTAGACTGTACAGATTGGTTCAACAAGCACGGCATCTTTTTTTGTATACAGCAAGTCAAATAAATCGAGCACAGATGCAACTGCTGCATGTGTTTGATCGTCTACAAATAATATCAAGAGTGGTACACATCATCCGACGGCATCTTTCATTTCTTTAAGTAGCTGTCAGGATAACTCTCCATACTGTTACATCCCTACCTCACTCATTCATGTCTGTTCATCAATCACTCATCAAAGACACAAGTAGAGATCAATTCAGTAAAAGCATTGTTGAACCACATCCTTTCTCAGCTCATCCCACTCATTTAAAGCTACTATTAAGGAATCCACATTTTTTTCTTGATTCTAGACACCTCTTTAGACAAAAGACGATGGTAATTTTTTTTTTTTTACTTTGCTCATCATCTTTAGCACTCCACCATAAGAAATGGTTTTAATTTTACCCAATGACAAGCATTAACAATAACTATGATAACCATGGAGATATAGCCAGTCTTCTCGCTGATGGTCTCATTTGCTTATGTAGGTCAAACGAAGACATCACTACTTTATAATGAGTAAAAACATTACTTAACACAAACATGTATTTACTTTAAAGGGGCAATATGTAAGAATTTTAGTTGAAAGCATCCAAAAATAACTAAAAATGTTACCAATCTGGATTGCTACCTGCATGGCTAACTGAGCTACCTAGCTAATGGCAGCTACAGTTAGCAGCAGTTAACGTTTACTCTGGTGATATGCTGCCCCCTGTTGGTTTGGAGTAGGAATACAACACATGACCAACTCTTACATGTTGCACCTTTAACATTTCCAATGCTTTGTCTCACTTTATATAGATGCAAACAATTATCAGTCAAGAATGACGAGAGGTTTGAGTTTACTATATGAAACCCTAACCTGCATTCAGATCTGTGCAGCCATATTAACCTAACCCATGATAATAAAAATGAATCATTCATTTATTTTCATTCTGTTTTCTAGGTAAGACAAGATAAAATGATCATACAACCTTCTATACATTCGCAGTCCTGGCATGAAAACTATTATTATTGCATTTTAATGACAAAACCAGCACTTTTATTACTCTCAAGGGAGCTCAATCTGAAGCAAACTACCTTTGTCAACCCTACAACAACACACTTTTATTGGATATTAATATAATCTTCATATCAGAAATGCCGAACCCCATAGCATAACCTGTCAAATCTGAAAATCTGATTTCTATTATCTGTCCTCAATGCAATTTTACTGTCATTTGTCAAAGTTATTGGTCATTTATCCTGGAAGAACAATTATATGTCTCAGCACAGTGGGATGTATAACACTTGGCGAGTCGTGAAGACATAAAGAAGGAAGAGCAAAGTGATGGCCATAAATACTTAATTGTTTATGCTCATAGAAAATAAATTGTAGGCTTCTCCGTCGTAAATCTAACTATATTTTAATACAATAAGGTGAACGGTAATGTTTGCACTGCTTTTTGATTTTATGTGCTTCATTTAAAGTTATGCACGCACATTTAGGATACAAGGTAAACACATTTAAACTTAATTGGTACTTTTATAGCATCACCGTGATTTATAGAAAAGATCAGTTGCTATAAATTCACTCAAAGTTTGCTGTGGTTTGGTTTCCATGCAGCATTTGATGACTTTAGAACACTTTGTTTTCTGTGCTTAGTCAGGAGGAAGTTGAACGAATGACCGCTAAGTCCTGAAACGTTGTTACAGCAGATACAGTTAGAGTGGCTTGTGTGTGTTTGGTATAGATGAACTCTCCCCAGAGGCTCCATGGCCCCTGATTCAATCAGTGTGTCTCCACGTCCACTGTTTCCTGGCACTGATGTATTACAGGGTGCAAGCGGTGGTGTGCGCCGTCACTGCGTGGATCAAGTTATGTCACAGCCATTTCACAGCAGCTGCGATTTTATTCAGTGGCCGTTCAGAGACGCTGAGGGGTGAGGACATTAGTTTGATCTGCTGGGTATGATCCCTTTATCTGAATGTGGATTGAGTAAGGCAAGATGAAGGTCGACTGGATTTCTTAGTGCACTGAGAGGAAACGAGGGCAGAGGGAGTGTAACTGGAAAGAACGGAGACAAAGATAAAAGGTTTAATGGCATGGTTTACATAATAAAGTGCTCTTAGATCCTTATTTAGCCCAATCAGCCAAATTAAAGAATAAGGTGGGACCTATTATATCAGCATATAATTTCTAATGGTACTCAGCCCCAAGCTCATTAATTACTATAAATGTAAATCATTAAAAGCACAAAACAAATGTATTCTTTCATTTTTAAAAAGGATAAATAATCTCATTGAACAGCTGAACACTGTAGTTTTAACTCAAACAGGAGTAAACAGTGCATTTGTTGGGGACTATTTTCAACCGTGGATTAATACGCACTTGGTGCACCAGAGTGTATTTACAACAGTAGGATGGTGTAGGTGGGATTGAGTCCAAATAAACTACAGCGCCCATCTTCATTGTAAGCCAGCCAATTCAACAATGTAGCTCACTGTTGTTCAAGCTATAACAGGCTTCGGCTACACAGGCAACGCTCTGTAGTTGGGTTGATTGTTAAGTTGGGTCTTTTTACAGGATTAAATGACAATATTGCACACATTACAACATTCACTATCTTTATAGCTATGATTATGTCTCTCTTGATCAAGAAAATATGTGTTGATTAAATTTGTAAGTATCTTTAATTTCAGGGCTTTCAGCATCAGCATAATCAACATTTCATCTCGTGGTCCCTGGCTTGACATCTATCTTGTCTGAACATGGTATAACATATAGCATATAATAAGAAACGCTAATATAATACTTGGGCTGCACATTTAATCAAATCATAATTTTCATTGCAAAATGGCTAAATGCAATAGCCATATCTCAAAAATCTTGTTCTCTAGATGCAAATAAAAACATGTTTTTTCCGGTACAAACCTCAACAAATGTCCCATTATTATGATTTTAACAGTTTTTCAGTGAAAATAAAATTTGTGATGCAAAGATAATCCTTCCCACTAATAGTGAATCACATCGCATTTGCAACATCTGTCAAAAAATAATCGCAATATAATTTTTTGACCATATTGTGCAGCCCTATATTATTAAGTATGAAACAGACAAATTAACGTATCGTTTGCATAAACTTACAACACAGACATTTTATTATGGCGACTGGGCTGTGTGAGACATTGAAAGAAATATATTATCAAACTCCACATTATGTCTCTGAGTTTGACCATAAATATACCAATTGGCGAACTGGGAGTCCAGTTTGGGGTCCAGGCCAATGAGAGCATTTCCCGCTTGATAGAATATGGAGATATTCTAATGTTAATCTGATTCAGACCTTAGTGTAAATTTCCATATTATTACCCAAATGTATTCCTCTGGTGCATGCTTTATTCAAGGTGACTTTTCGTTCTATACATTATTGTATGACAATATGCTGAATGTGATTACATGGCACTTATTCAACTTGTCATTTTCCACAAGGGTTAAATAAATACAAACTGAATTAAATGTGACTATTCTTCGCTCTCCAAAGGAAAACAAAAGCTGAGGCGCTGCTTTGCATATTCCCTGACACCTCCCGACTAACAGATGAGACGTGATTTAAATAAGAGCTTGCTTTCTTCACCTGTCGACCTCCTGTAAATATTATTTATGGCCTGAAACACATCTTTTAATTCCAGATATGTATTTTTTTGTGATAGCCAAGTGTCAGTAGTCTGACTCAAGGTACTGGCTTGTGCCCATTTTTCAAGACCACAATGAATATTCAAAAGATGTGCCTTAGAAAAGGGTGAAAAAAAGAAAAGGGGAGAGTTAACATTAATTAATATTCGTAGCAGTAAAAATGAAAGCTAGGCCCGCGCTAATTTCAATAGACAATTAATCATGAGGCTCAGTAATTACACCGGGGAGTTTACAAATGATTTTTTTAAGGGGCCAGAGTAAAGGAAAGGAGATAATCCCCTACCCATCACAATCACTGGCTTCCCACCAATCCCCGCAGAAAGAGCAATTAGAGCAAACAGCAGCAGAGCAGTAATTGTGTACCAGGAGAAGATGAAGGCAGAATCTTAATTGCGGGGAATGAAGATCACTTGCTCTCACACCTGATTGTGCTGAGGGAAAAGAATGTGCAGGCCGGAGCAAGTCTGTAACACCTCCAGGTGCCGGAGTAAAAATAACCTTAACAGGAGCTCCTGCTGTATGAGGGTGTGTAGCACATGACATGTGGGCATCCAGAGCGCCCCATTCTAGTTCTGTCACACTGAGGCTGCCACACATTCACAACTAAATCTCACAGGGCATGTTACCATTATTTCACATTTCACAACTTATTTTATTTGGTTCAAATGACTCCTCTTGGCTTGTTTTTTGAGATTTGAGAACGTGAAAAGAAAGCCTTTAGCAACCAGTGTGATGTGTTAAAACGAGCAGACATTATTTTCAGTCTGGGCTATTTTCACCGTGGGCACCAGTACCTGTGCAGTGCGGCATTTTCCATACGATCATTAAAGAGACCAAGTTGGCACCTAAAGCCACTAAACTGCTAATGTTTTCTGTGTTGCTAAGAGAGTGAAGAGGCCAGTGAATACCACCGAGGAGACGTGCAGGAAACATGATCGTGGTTGGTTGTTTAAAAATCATTTATATATCATAAAAAAAGGATTTGTGGTGAGTGAATCATTGGCTTTTTCAGAAATGAACATTTACAGTATTAAGTGTGTCACAGTGAGAATGCTGGATATGGCACATATTATGACCACAGACCATTTCATACTCCTGTCTTTCCTCTTGTTTCCTGTCTGCTTCTTCATGATTAACTATCCCATACAGGCAAACCTAAAAAAAGTAAAAAGCTGTCTCTGTACCTGCTTTAGTAAAGCGTTACAAAGCAAACAGTTTCAGTTTCACAGTTTCTGCAATGTGTGTACTTATCTGGCAGCATGACTGGTATATTTGCACACTATGTGCCTTCACACAGAACCTAAACTTTCCTTGTAAACTTAGATGTATACACAGTTTTTGGTATTTGTAGATTAATCTTATGCTGTGGAGTATTTACATTTGTTTATTGTTCCTGTCTAATCATATTTTCCTAGCAATTAACATTTCCTGAGACATGCACCAAAACTAATTCCTTGTATACAGTACTTAGTGTATAAAATCTGATTCTGATTAAATATCCATTTATCCAGTTTGGGTGAGATTTTTTCACACGCGCTTTAAACATACAATGTGTAATTCCCACCGCTGGGGGCTCCCCATCAAAACAAAACATAAGACATCTGCGGAGTGTTATGTGGGGAGGAGCTGCTGCTCAGCTGCCAAGAGTCGGCTACAGTCACATTGGATTCTGGAGCAGGTTTTATCTTCGCTCCTGTTTATCGGCCTGACTGCAGCAGCGATCTGCTGAGGAGACCTCTGTTTGACTATAATGTTGACTACCGAGTGGAGCTGGATGGGAAATGTACTTTATTTCATGGAAACATTACAGTGAGGAGAGGGGGAAACTAGATGTAGAATCGCAGACTCTGGTGAGAGCCAAATAGTGATACCTGAATTTGAACACAGACACGCTCTGTTTGTGTGCTGTTGCTGGCTAACATTAGCTTAAGGCTAATGTAGTGAAGTAATCTGGCTGTTTGTGCGGATAAACATTGCAGTAAACACAGACTATCCTGCTTTGCTGGTGACGAACACACCATTTAACAACCACCACTGCTGATGAAAATCTATCTGTTGTGACTCAGTCACAAATGTTCACACACAAGGTAGTTTTGAAGTTTTATTCATGTTAAGTTTAGTCTCGCTCACTGACCTCCCTAACCCAGAAGTAGCGTCGGCGACTTAATGAAACACACTGTTACTTTGAGTAAACTTTAAATATTGTTGGAAACATTTGGAATAATGTATGTACACAACTACACAAAACACAATGTTTTTAGACATTTTAATGCAGAATCTCTGATTTAAAATGTACAAAAATCTGCATTTTTTAAAAAAAATTTGACATATAATAAAGACAAATAAACATCACAGTATATAATAGAAATGTTATATCAATAGCAAAAATCAAACTCTGTTCTCTCTTTTGAAGACATGGAAAATTTTACATGTTTTTGTCTCATCACATCTGTTACCCTGAGATTTTAAGATTATTTTATTCGTTTCTAAAGCTCTGCAGGGACAGGCACCAGTTCATAATCCCCAATTTCCTTTGAGCTCCTATTTTACATTCACACACCTCCAATCTCCTGATCAGTTACTCTTCACGAAGTCCAAAGGTGACAAAGCATTTTTCATTGCTGTCCTCTTAACATTCACTGTCTGATCTTCCATTTTACAACTGCATTTGAGTGCCTTAAAGTGCTTTAATGTCATCATTTACCCATTTTTCTCCTTTTCATCCCTAAAACATTTACTGGTATTTCAAAGAAAGCACTTCTTGCTTTGACTTGACTATTTTGAATTGAATTGTTTCAAAGTTATGTCACTACAACCAGAAAGGAGTGCAAATCCAGGTTGCTGCGTGTTTGAGTGTGTTTATGGTGAATCATAAGGAAAAATATGAAGTCAGGTAACTCTGAAATGGTGTTGAAATATTGCGATGTCAGCACATTACCACATCACCTCATGACATACAGTTGGGGCACACAGCACAAGGCCCAGCTCTTTACCACAGTGTTGCTGCTGGCTGCCTCCTCGCTGTGACCTGAGCCAGGAGGCATGCAAGGGTCCAACCTTTATTACAATTACTCTGACTGCAGTCATTTTGCAAGACCGCTAATGCATACATGCCTTGTTATTGTTCAAAACATACATCGCACTATTTATCAAAGCAACTATGCAAGGATTCAGCGGCTCAATTTTTAGAAACTGTCTCACCTGAGGAGTCTCTGTACAACTTGAGCTTGTTCAAAAGCTCCAACCTTTCCTTTTATGAGTCAGGAGGGAAAAATGTCACGACACATCTCCAGTAAGAAGAGTGATTCAAACTAGCTGGACATGCTTTAACACGGCAGCTGGATTGGTTTAGAAAGTAAAATATTGTGCTACGTAGTGAAATGGTTATAGCTCACTTAAAACATCAGGATCAGTACAGTCAGTGAAGAATTTCTATTGTTTCTTTTACTGCTTTAATAGTTGTAAGAAAATTTTACAATCTCATCTCAGGTAATATGATTTTCTCTGAATATGCACATAATTTTGACACTGTGATCTTCGTATCTCGTTCTTTTTGATTAAATGTACCTAGTGGTGGAAGGTAAGTACATCTACTTAAGTACAGTTTTGATTTAAGTCTTTCCATTTTATGCAACTTAACTCCACCTATCACTTCACTACATTTATCTGACAGCTAGTTACTTTGCAGATTGAGATTTCACGTACAAACACAATATGAAATCCAATACTAAATCCAGTGTGTAGGATTTAGTGTGCAACCACGTGAGCGCCCCTCACATCACCTTCCCTATGGTGGCCCTGAAAAACACAGCACCCCCACTCTGGAACCAGTGTTTGGTTTGTCCCTTGTTGGCTACTGTAGAAACATGGCGCACTCTGTGGAAGAGGACCTGCTCCCTCTGTAGATATAAAAGGCCATTCTAAGGTAACAAAACACAATGATTCTTAGTTTGAGATAATAATACACTGATGAAAACATAATTACATTTACAACAACAATACAACAACATTACATTTCATTCCAGCTAATAAATCCTGCACACCGCACCTTGAAAGTATGATACATCATTAGAAATGACCACCCGAAAATATATTTGTGTGGTAAGCCTGTTTTACAAGGGTACAATTTTGAATACAGGTCTTTTACTTGTAAAGGAGTATTTTTATAATGTGGTATTGGTCCTTCAACTTCAGTACAGGATCTTAGAATTAAAGGCATATTATGTAGGAACTACAGTTGTAGATTTAACAAACAATGTTACAAATGAATACTATTTTAAGATAATTTACAACGTATTTCACCAAATACATTAAATGTTTTGGAAATGTTTCCTTACTACTAAGAATTAAAATCATTCAAACAGCATTTTAGTTCTTTTTTTCCTTGAATGATGAAAAAACGTACAAAAAGCACAATATAACCACAGCAACGCATATAATAAATGAATCATTATTAAATACAATTGAATTAGCTTTGCCTGAAAATATACAAACAGATAAACAACAAACATGCTCAAGTCTTTTTTCTGAAGATGTATCAGTGATACAGCGTTTCATCCCAGTGCTTTGTCTTAGATATGGCGAGACTACTGGGAAACACAAGATTTTAGTGATCTATTTAGGGAAGTGTGTCCAGTTGACGAGAGCCTGATAATCGTTAAGAAATGAATTACATCTACAGTGAATGATCAGTGCCGCCTGTGATTTCAGTTTATTGTGTAAGAAGATACAAGGGCAAGCACGCCGGAGCCTCGTGCTTTAACCCCAGCTTCCTGTGTAGCAGTATAGCATTTCTGTTTAACTTTATAATCAGGGCTTTATTAATGTAATGCTTTTCTTCCGCCTAATAATGAAACAACACAAATAAAATAAATTGTGATCAATGGAGGCGAGCAGAGACAGATGAGGAGTCTGTCACACTGGGGATGATACCAATTTATCTCTTTAATGCATCTCCATGGGGTTCTCTCACTAAAGGATACAGATTACTGAACCCCTTGTCTCAGAGGGAAATGCGTGAGAAGAATCCATATAACATACAGAGATGGAGAGCCCTCCTTTCATCTTGTATCATTCATGCTTCTTGGTCACTCTCTACAGCAAACGCAATGAATCCAGCAAACATGTGTACACACATTCAAAGGGAAGAGGATGTTTTGTTGCACGTTAAACTGCAGTAACGTCGTCTAATTTACATGGCTGCAGATTTACATGCAGGCATGTTCCTTCAAAAAATGTGTTTACCCAAATAATTAAAGTAGCACTTTGCATTGTAGTTCTGTAATAACATATACACTATACAGCTTGATAATAATTAGGCAATACCTTGTAATAATGAAAATAATAATAATAGATCATAGTTTGGTATTAACAATGGGTATATGTGAGTAATATCAGACCACTCAGCAACTGAAAAGATGATGGATAATGAAAATCTGGAAGGACCTCAGGTCATATTTCAAGATAAAACAACATATTGTATAGCCCAATGTTAGCATTCAGCCACATCCTAGCTAACATACAAAAAACAGTACAGCGGTTGACTGTGATGTCGGAAGAAAATGGCCGCTGTGTGAATATGGTCTTCTCATGTCGGGATGTTTTGTAGACATCCACGTCGAGTCTTCCCTTTATGATATAGCCTTGTTTGTGTGTATTGATATAGATATATATTAAGAGTGTAGTGTTATCTGTTTGATTAGGGAAGATTTTTGAGTGTCATTTCCCTATTATACATCATTTACTACATCTATTAGGGACTATATGAAGTATCATTTGAGTGTATGTATTTGCATATTTTCATACTTTTGACTAACCCGAGACTGTCCCTGGGACTGTTCATGTGACTGATCTCATGTGTGTTTAAGATGGCGTTGTGCAGTGTCACTTTGGTCTGATGAAGAGCAGGTTTGCTGGAAACATCACTACTTTGGTGCATTAAGTCATTTGGATATTGGAGACCTGCTGTGTGCGAGCGATCTTTTTGTTTCATGACCTGCTAACTATGAAATGTGCAACAGTTCAAATTTTGGATTAAAATGGTAAAATAGTGACACTGACGGGGTTATAACTGGATAATGATGATAGTATTAGAAGCTACTATCAGTGATATCTTCAAAATCAAAAAATGAAAATTCTTGGAAGTCAAAATTGTTAATTATAGTATTATACAGGTCATACTGCTGATAGGTTATACTACTAGGATTTAGGGATCTCTGGAACACTGTCGAAGTAAGTTATCTTTAGTATTTTTTAAATTTTAGGTCTATCTAAATATATAATATCTGCATGTTCATGTTTCAAGTTGGACTACATTTGTCTTTTTTTGTGAATATCCAGACAACTTTCTTCTTCGTAAGTTGTTTTTTTTAAGACCTATAAAACCAAACCAAACCATCAGGGGCTGGTAATGGAGAAGGCAAATCTGAAAAAAATCTGGAGCGACACCATCAGCAGCTTGGGGTTTTCCACTTCCTCGAAAGGATGAGCCATAAACAACCAAAGCTATAAACAACTGAAGCTTTGCAGCGGGGCGAGAGACAGAAATCTAACATGTGCTGGTGAATGAAGACAAGGCGAGGCACAACCCTGCAGTAAATAAGGAATTCCCTGCGGCTCTGCTCACAAACCAGAAGGCAAAAGTCGACCAGGTCACTGTTTTGTGTCAGTAACCAAAAAAAAACTAATAGCAGAGAAATATTTGAGGTCAGGCAGTAAAAATACAGTCGCTCTCTGCTCCAGGCATGAAGAACAACACTATTATCTCTAATACGGAGGCTCTGATCCTAAAATTTTCCTTCTTGATGTGTGCATGCCCAGCAGGATCTGTCATGTGCAGCAGCTTGGTACAAAACTGAAAAACATTTTCTGTGAGATCTCATGTGGGGCCAATCACACTGAAAAATAAGGAAACCAGTTTATGTCTTTATATTTATACATCTTTTCATTCATAGGGTTTCTACATTTTCTGAGGGCAATGGCATTTCAGGAGGCCCAAGGTCAAATTTAGACTGGGTCATAAATTGTTTTGTTTGATGGCCTACATTTGCCTCAATAGCAGGGGGAAGGCCAAGCCCATAAAAACGTAAAAGACGAGCCGGCCGACTGTGGGCTTGGCTTGCCAGCATTGTTGTCCTGGGGACCACGAGATGCTCCCAGCGGAGGTTTCATGGTGAATAAAGACTGTTATGGCCCACCATTGGCATGCACAGAGGGCTCATGGAGATCATTACTGCCAGGGCTCAGTCAGTGAAGAAGTCACAATGGCAAACTCAAAGCTGAAGCCATTCCATTGTCAGCTGCAAAGAGGGTTGACTTTCTCTTTGCTGATGGATTCAGGGGAGGCATTAAGGGACAGCAAAACAGCAATATCATAGATTTATGAAAAGATGCTTTTCCTGGTGCTGAAAAATGACCGAGTTTTGAGATAGAGATAGTACTTCATTAATATTGTCCTGTCATCTGTAGCAATGATAGTTCTGTAGCCTGAATCTATTAGCCAACTATTAAGTGAAGCACAGGTCAAACATAAGAAAAGATTATATTATATAAAGATTTGTTTAAATGGTAAGACTTGAGATATTCTATAATGTTGTTATTGTCAGAACACAAATATATTATTATTAATATAATAATATATTGACAAAAATATTATTTTATAAAAAAAACACTCAGTAAATTATGTAAACAGCCAGGCACTGTAGTTTTTAACAGAAGTTACTCAAACAGGAGTAAAAGTGCATTCATTGGGGACTATTTTCAGCTGTGGATTAATACACATACAGAGCTTTCGTGAGTACTTACACCAGCAGGACGGTGTATGTGGGATTGAAAATAAGATACAGTGCCCGCGTTTATTGTCACAAAGGAACATGTCAGCCACTGTGGTGGTGTGGCTCACTGATGTTTTTTCAATAGTCTTTTAACAACAATGGATATGCCATGCTTTGATATTGCAGACGATACGTGGTACAGCAGAAGGAAAAAATAATTGTTTTCTTACAGGATTTGTTGACATAAAGAAAAATACAGAATATTTCCAGCTTTTACCCTTAAGTCAAATAGTCATATCATTATTTTATGAAAATGTACATTCTTAGAGTTGTTCTGATGGATGTCCTTTTTTCATGTCTATTAGCCACACATGATATAAAACATAAAATGAAGCACAGGCAAAACATACAAATAAATATGCTAAAACCTTTTTTGAAGAATAAGGCTGATTACATTCTATATTTTTGTTATTGTCAACAAATCCAATTAGAAGACTAAAACCAACGATACTACTTCCTCTCCCAATACTAGTCTACTTTCAGCTGGATGGTGGATTGATACACATTTGGTGCTTTAGCAAGTATTTAGGGCAACAAGACAGTGTATGTGTCACAATGGCGCTCTGCTACAGAGGAATAAGATATATCATACTTGTAGGTCAAAAAATTAATTGTTGACTTTGGTATTTTCATGGGTTTTGTTGACAATAAGAAAAATAAAGATGATTTCTAGCTTTATTCCTCATGGGCTAGCTTAGTGCATTCTGAAAATGCATATTTATTTATTTTTAGAGTTTGCAGTTTGATTGATATCTGTGCCCTTTTATATATAGCCACTTATGACATGGTGATACAAAAATATATTTTGATTTTAACAAAATGCAAAATAATATCCTGAAACAGCTGGGCACTGTTCTTTTTAGTAAAAAAAATACAAATAGAGAAAATAATGCATTTTTGGAGGACTGTTTTCAGCTGTGGATTAATAAACAATTGGTGCTCTGGTAATATTTACAGCAGCAGGACAGAGTATCAGGTATAGAATCAAAATAATCTACAGAGTACTGAAGAAACAGGTTGCCAAGTACAACAGTCTCACTTACTGATGTGTTTTAATAGTTTGTGGACAATAACTGAGGTCAGAAGGACAAGCTATATCAGGCTTTAAAAACACAGGCAGTAGTCAGTAGTTTGATGAATTAGTGGGATTTGTTGACAATAAAATAAATATTAAATACTGCCAGACTTATCCAGCACATTAAAGACTAACCTAAAGCCCCAACAACCTTATTCAAACACCTTAAACAAGGCGGTTCCTCACAGGTCTAAATCATTCATGACTACAGTAATATCCCAGTAACCTTTTAACATCGGCAGCGTTCAGAGGGGCTCACTAAATCACTGCGGTAGGCAGTTTTCACTGTTTGCTAATAGCACTTGCTGAGTAGATATTAACACGTGAAGAGCGGGTGTATTTGTTGTAGCGAGAGGGGGGATTTGGGAATCCCTGGACAGGACCTCCACGTAGGCCCGCCCTGGACAGGCCACACCTCGCTCCTCCAGCATCACCCCTCCTCCTCCTACTACTCCTCCTTCACCCAGCTACATCTGCTCCTCATTAACACCATTATAATGAGCCGTTGCACCTGAGGTAAATAAAACTCTGGTCTGGCTCTCGGTCTGCTCCCTCACGCTCACATCAACAGATCCAACACTGGCACTCTGTGTGCGAGCAGAGCTTGCTGCTGTTGTCAAAGGGGGCTTGGGTGAACCCCCCCCTCCAACCTCGACCCGCCTGTTTTTTTGTTTCTGAGAGGACATTAAATGTGGTCAGTGGAGGAGCTACTGGCTACACATAAAACCCCCACAGGTTCTCCATTCACAGCCATGGCCACAAAGCGGATAATGAGTTCCATAAAACTGTCAGGAGGGAAGAATAAATGTGCATCGGATACACCAACCGTAATTCAGATGTGGCTCTAAGTAGCTGGAAGAATGATAAGAAATGGTTTTCTCTGGCATTGATCAGACACTGCAGAAATATTAACGCGTTAAAACTCTGGTGAGAGGCAGCAGTAAGTCTGTACTTGGGAACGGCCGTGGCCTCTGGTGGTCTGGACTCCGGCCAAGTCCAGCTCTCATTAATGTGAAGAGGTTAAATGCTCTTTCAAAAGTTTTATATGTAATTAATGTTTTTGTTTTTTTTACCTACCATATCGAACAGGCTTGCAATTGTTTCTTTTTGGCAAGTGCCTCATATTTAGCTGATATCTGCAGCAGCTGTTTCTGCAGAATCGCTGCACGTATTCTGGGGACTTATTAATATGTTCAACTGCTCACTCTCACTTCATGGTTCAGTCATTAGTCCTGGTATTTACTTAAATACATTGAGACTTAGATAAATGGCATTTGCAATTCTGCACAATTTTATTATTCTAACATTACCATGAATATGACATCCAAATAGAAATCCCCCCCCCTCCCCCAAATCTGATTTCGGTGGACGTGAAGCAGTGGGCAACTTTGAGCAACGCTGTTTTGACAAATGAACATGACATGCGGGGGGAAAATAATTTGACAGGTGACAAATGTTGAGCGGTGATACAATCTGAAAAGCAGGCCACCTGAAATATGACTCACTCTATTAAAATCATTCACGGAGGATATTGAATAGTTCTTTAAAGACTTCAAATACCTGATAAGATGCATTTTCATTTGATTAAATGTTTTTATGATGATTATGTTAAAGACAAAAGCGCAGATTTATGCTGCATTTAGTTATTAGTTTGGCATCTCATGTGTTTGTTTGTGGGGACAACATTAATCTCTTTCCAGGATCACATGATATTCATACAGAAACACCATCCTGAGTCTACACTGCAGGCACATTATCAGTTCAATGAGATATACTGTCATCACTCTGTGTTGTACTCATTTAAATGTTTTGATGAAAAATGTGTGCGATCCGACTTGACAAATATATTTGGACAAGAAATCCTTTGCTTTGTTTAAACTAAACTGAAACAGTAACATCCAGTCCGACATGTTTTAGTTACTGCTAGCTGGGAAAAGTTAGCTTTAATTTCAATAACGAAATGCCGTGCAACTGAAATAGATGAGGTTTGTTCGAGTCGTTGCAAAAGTATGTTTTTGTTTCAGTATCTTAATTACTGGAACATGCTGGCTCTGTCAGGCAGGAAGTTTCCTGCAGCTGCTGTTTGTCCACAGCAGCGGTTGACCTGCAGACACACAGACAGATGAACCTCTGGGAGAGGAAAAGGTGAAATGTGCTGATAAAAGACAGTGAAATCAGTGCATTGGCTGTGTGGACAGACAATAGTGCATTTTCTTCCTTGAATTGTATTGAACCAGCATAGTGTGCTGGGGTTTAACACAATGGTTTGCTTTATTTCAACTGCTTTTTTTCCTCTGTTACAACCCTATAATGTAGGGGTTACATTCAGCCAGTCATCACGGCATCAACAACAGTCTGTCCTCTCAGAAGAATAACAGCACTATTTCTGAATTAATAAGTACTTTTCAATACTTTAGACTCATGCAATGCCAACACAAAATACAGATATTGCCATGTAGGATTGCAAAACAGAAAAAAGTCAAAGGTCTTGTGATTTTAAAATGGATTTTAATGTTTCATAGCTGCATATTTGCTTATTTGGAGAAATATTCCCCATTATTTATGACCACATATGAGTTCAACAGACTTGACTCTCAGACTTCCTGATCCAACACAAACACAGCGGTCATGCACAGTGAAGGTCAGATGTTTTCATTCTCTGCATGTTAAGAAGCTGCTGCGAACGCTCTCCCAAGAATGCTCAAATTTCAAAAACACATTGCGTGTGTTATAATTGCCATTAGTAAGATATACCATACATACCACTATACAGTGAGGCGTAGAAGAGTAATTTAAAGTAAAATATAATGTAGTAGGAGCTACAGAACACTGTATACCAGCACAACCAGACATAAGAACAGCTTCTTCCCACAGGCCATCTCTCTGAACAGTTGAATCAGTCACACAGTGTCAACAAACCTCTAACACCAAAATATTAAACTGTTTTCCATTACAAACGATATTTTTACAATTTAAAAAGCACAGTTTTGAATATATCATCATGCACTGTCTCGCTGTAAATGTTCTTTTACATGTATACAAGCTTACATAAGCCATAACCCCATGTACACATATCTATCCAGTATTTATTCTTAATTTCTTTGCACTACTTGTACTGTTTACAACAACAGTTTACTTGTATTCAGACTCTTTGGTGTTCTTCTGGTGTTGGCCATCTATCTTTTAAAGCTGATGTGGCACTCCCACCTACCATTGCATTCACATCACAACACCTCTGTTGTTTGAATCATCTGCCCCCTCAAGCAGTTGCCAGTTGTTGCACTAGCTAACATTGCTAATGCTGGCTAGCTAACATTAACAGTGCTAACACTAGCTAGCTAATGTTAATGTTGCTAACGGCAACTAGCTATCATGAACGTTGTAAGCTATCGTTAACGCTACTAATGCTAGCTCGCTAACTCAGCAATTTAGCCATGTTTTTTGTTCTGCACCTTTCTACAAGCTCTGTAGATGTGTCATTTTTAAAAACTGATTTGTCTACATAAAAATGTTATCAATATGAACTTTAATGTACAGTACGTCCTTTTTGTCCTTGTCCCTCGCTCTATGTCCATTTCTTTACAGTGTAGTAAAGTTAGAGCTATGTAAACCAGAGTCAAATTCCTTGTATGGTTACACATAATCAATAAAGCCCATTCTGATTTTGATCCTGACAAAAAGACAAGAAGTCTAGTTGCTTGTTTGAAAAAAACGTAGATCATTTATGTTGGTGGCTTAGAAGCACATGAAGATCATCAGAAACATAAGCTTGGCTATCATCACATGTACAGTACATGCAGCATGCACATCTGCAGTACTTTCAGCTCTTCCTTAAGTTGCACTGAAGGTGAAAGAAGGAGGACTTTTGAAGTTGATACTACCAGCCGCAGCCACATGCCAGAGATGTGCTTGGAGGTTTTACAAAATTCCAGGTATCATCAGGTAAGATGGTAAAAATAAAAGAAAAAATCATCCTTACCATTTGTTATTCTGTATCCTTGTCCTAAATAATATTAGATTCAGTATATGTGATAGACATGGTTACTTTTTGGACGAGCATCACAGAAGACAAGAACAAAGCAACAGGAGGGATTTTCACTCGCTGGAGCCCAGACTCTTGACTCTTAACTCTCAATCACAGAATTAAAGTGAAACCTAAGCCCAGGATCTGGCTATGATATCCCTAAATGACTCCATGACAAACATGATCTTTTATGATATTTTGTGATTTTTGCTCTGTGGTTTCTTTCATATAATGATCCTAGATTATGCCACATAAAACTAACTGTATCATGATGAGCTTTCTTTTGGTCTTGAGTCTGTAAGATATTATTCTTATTCTTTTCTTCTGTTTCTCTTATTTCAAGGGTCTAGACAAAGCACTGAGCTTGAAATATGTTGTACATCTGCACGTCACATTAAAGCAGTTCTTTGCTAATTATGTGCTTTTATTGATGCTTGAGTTAATAGAAGCAAAGACATTTAAAGATATGAAACATGTTTTTATTTGTTGCTGTGAGTTTTTCCCTCTGCATCTTCTTTTAATGTGCGGAAAAAATTACTGAACTCATGCAAACTTTTTGATTGGTTACATATGTTCACTGCCTAATTATCTTTTATGCATTGGTTTCTTTTCCCTTTTTTTGTCTTTGTTTTTTCAGAAGCCGGTGATTTACTGTTCATGAATTTATGCAACAAGGGAAAGCAGCCAGTTCTGGAGGCCATAACTCATAGGCCAAAAGTCGGCCTTATTTACATTGTATACATTGCAAACCTGATTTCTCATTTTGTTTTAAGCCTGGTGTGTAAATCTTCATGGGAATACATGGTAATGGTGCACAAATTCACTCTGTACTCGCCAACAAGAAACATCTATAGTATCTATTTTTCCGTGTCCTGCCTCTATTAAAGGGACAGTTCACCCTTAAATAAAACATTTACATATATATGGTACATATTTTTCCTCTTACGTGTAGTGCTAATTATCCATCTAGATGTTTTGGTGTAAGTTGCTGAGTTTTGGAGATCTACCTATCTGCCATTGAGATGCCTGCTTTCACTTGAATATAATGGAACTTAGATTGCACTTGGCGTGTGGTGTTAAAAGTGCCAAGAAAATATATTTGAAAACTCAACAGCAATGTCTCTTTCCAGAAATCATGACTAACGTTTCTGCAAACCACTGACAAGTTTGCATGTGTCACAGACCATGTCATACTGACATTTGTACAAAATGTGCAACTGACGTAAGATATAAACACAACAAATACATTTAAATAGTTACAATAAATACCATGTTTTAATAAAAAGACGATAGAAGTGAGTCTTAAGAAGAGATACAAAAAAGAGGATCCTGAGTTTGCCTGCCTGAGATCTCCAGGATGGTAGTTCCAAAGATGAGGGATCCGAACAGCAAAAGCCCGGTAACATTTAGTGACCAGTTGTGATTTGGAGATGTGAAACTACAGGGTATTTTATTATGAGGCACCATGCCATTGCAACATTTGTAAGCTTGACTCCAGTGGACTCCACTCCTATGGAAGGTTGGGTCATCTCCAGCCATGTTTGTGGTGCAAAAACCCAGATATTTTTCATGGGAAGTTGGGCAATCTCCAGCCGTGTTTGTGGCAACAAAGCTAGATGTTTTTGAGGAGACCTCAGCACATATTAAGCCACAAGTGTCTGACCAAAACAGGTATTTTAAGCCAAACCATGATATTTTCCTTACCATAACCACTTGTTTTTTGTGCCTAAACCTAACCAGAGCACATCACAGTGTTGTGACAAGAGAGAAATAGAAAACTGAACACAAGGAATTGTAAAGTTGCATCATGAAAAGGATCTGTGGTTTTGCAGAAACGTACTCAGCTCACATTTATCCTGGTGGTTGGTTTGGAGATTCAACAGACCTTGTTGTGAGAAGTTTGTAGGAACTATGTTATGTATTTTCTACTTAACTGCACCTGTATCTACTCATGCACACGAAGCTAGCTATCTAAGCAAAGTAAGCTAGCTAACGTTACAGCTCAGCCAAAGAGGAAGCCATTAATATTTATATTTCTGTGGGCCAGGAGCAAGAGCCTCTTGGCCATGCGTAGATGCACGCTTCCTTCTGCACAGTGATACGGAGGAGGTAAAATAGTTCCTACATGAAACTGCTCACAAGAAGGTCTGTAGATCAGCTTGAGTAACCGGATCATGATTTCTGAAAAGAGGCATTGCTGTTGAGAGACATCTCTACAACTGATACATCCTAAACTTAGCAACTCAAACCAGCCAGATGGGTAAATAGCACAACAGGTAAGAGGAAAAATGTCTTCTTTATTTGGGGCGAACTGTCCCTTTAAGGCATTTATGAGTATATGATGCATATTTGTTATAGTGAGGATCAACCGTCAATTAAATTCATAATCATCACAATTCCAGTTTGACCGATGGAGCTTGAACACAAATTGTAAAATTACTAAGTGAAGTTTAAAGCGCTGCAGTTGAATCACTTAAGTTTTTATTACTGTTGTCTTTCAGTGTGGGAGCAACAGTAAAGACACTTCTCTGAGGTTAATGGATAAGCTTAAGGTCTCTCTCACCCAAATGTTGTTTTTATGGCCGACTTTGGCAGGGAGCCTTTTGTTTCATTAGACTGTGTCTTTATCATTTATGCATTGATGGGAACACGAGGTTTTGGGGTTAGAGACACATTCTCTAAATGGTATTTCACTCATTCAGCCACAGGGCAAGGCTAATGGAATCTGCTGATCCCTACTGCTCCAAATGGCTTCAGAAGAGACAGACAGGCCGACAGCAACCCCAATCCTGTTGAAAATCCTGCGCACAAATATCGCCAGAAGTGATGCATTACATATTTTATATTCAAAATATTTGATGGCTATCCATAAACTTCATAACAGCTTTCATAGATCTATAAAAGTATCTTTTAGTTTGTTTGCGTTTTCATCTGCAATGAATTCTCAGTTTCCACGGGCTATGAAAGAGAAGCATGGTTGTGTTACGTATTTTATATTGATTGGGCGGGCTTATTTAATTCAATTGCTGCATATCCTTACTTGGAGGGGCAGTGAAAATCGTTCGAGAATCAATGGGCGGAAGCGAGCGCGGCAAAAATAATTGACTGTTTTCAAACTCCTGCAGGCAGCAGAATAACTAACCAAAACAGCTCCCAGGGATGTCTGAAATTGGTTTTGCAAATCCTTCAGCCACGTATCCAAACCAAGAAAAATGGTAATATAGAAATCCATTTCAAACTCTGCAGCGCACGTGAAGTTTATTTGCAGGTTTTTTTTTATGTTCACACACTTATTCTGATATAGAGTAGTATGCTAATGGTCACTGCCTGGGCTAAAGGAGCGACAGGGTGTGTGGTTTTATCTCGACTTGTTTGGGGGCGTGCGAGCCAGATGCGGTGAGGTGGAGCTCTCCCCCACGGAGCTGCCTCCCTGGGTGCCTGGAGGTCCACTTCCAATCTATTTGCTGTAATTGCCGTCAGAGTGTACACCTTGGAGTCCTCTAATTCCCTCTTTTATTTCAGCCACCATGAGGGAGACCATCTGTCCTCCTGCCTGCACTTCCCCCCACCCTTTGGCGTCAGGTCTCTCCCAGTCTGCACAAAAACACAAGCGCGCGCACACACACACACACAGGGATGCACACACAGCATGCCAAGACTTTTTGTCTGAGACACCAGGGCTTTGATGCATCACACCTTCGTCCAGCCAGCATCACATGACTGCAGCCGAGGACACGAGTGTGTTTTTATGAGGTGCTGGTGAGGATGACCACAGTGCTGTCACATAAAAGGTAAAAGTTGTCAGAATAATGAAAGTAAAGTGACACAGATTCCCATCTGCTGGCTTTTTTTATTCAGAAATCTGAGAGCCTTAACCCCCACCCACCACCCACACACACACACACATGCACACACTTCACTGGGCTTCATTGTTGAACACAAGCTAGCCTTCTTTCCCTTTAAGATTCAGGTTATATTATTGCTACCTGCCCCCTGGGAGAGCAGACCCAAGTCGTTGTTTGCCGCTGTTGTTTTCTCCTGAGGTGGTCACATTTTGTTTAAGCTTTGTTCCAGACCCCTTGTGACAGACGGGGCTTGACCCCGACGCCTTGACGGGACAGGTGCTGTACAGGTGCACACCTTTACCTCAGCCAGATTATTTATACCTGGCTTCAGTCCACAGCTTCCCTCAACCCTCAGCATCTGCTCGCTGTTAGAGCCTTGCTCTCCAAATTCTCTGAAAAACAAAGTTATCTCTGCATCAGTTTCCATTATTTTAATCAAAAGTCACACAAAGGCTCAGCTACAAATACTGTTCTGCTTAAACAAACAAAAAAAACCCAATAATAACACAAAGAGATTCCAGCAGCCGGTCCCCCAAAAACTGAATAATAAGTGACATTTTCTGTATCTATCTCACTGCACCCGTGCTCCCTCACTGCGTCTTTGTTTGTGGTTTTCGAGACTGCAGCCACAGTGTCTGGGGCGCGACTGATTTAAATACCATCCCATCTCATTAACATGCACAGATAGAGCTGCGAGGGCCAATTACATTCATCTTGTCATGTGGCTGGGCTTCCAAGTCGTTAATATTTTATGGCAACACGCTCCCCCAGCCGCAGCAGCAGCAACACACCAGTGCTCTTACATTATTCTACAGCTCAGGATCAGAAACATCCCCCTGAATACACACTCTTCTAGGTCATGACAATATAAGCATGAAAAATGAGCGGAGGGGGAAACTGCTGGAAATCCACATATATAGATATGTCATTTTTATGGTAACTGATTATTACAAGACAAGTAAACCTTAAGAAATACACTGAAGAAAGATGTAAATGCTTCTTTATTGCAAGAGTCGCTAGTAAAAGTGTTTTGAGATTTGAGAAAGGCTTTCTCAAATCAATTCAAATCAGTTTTATTTATATAGCCCAAAATCACAATCACATTGCCTCAGTGGGCTTTTTGGTGTTTCACTAATCATCAAAGCACGAGTCAAGAGGTTTACAGAGAAATATTGTACTTCATCAGCTATGTGAGGGTGGATTTCCAAAAATTTGCATTGAAGGTGGACACAGAAAAACGTCCTTTCCTGCATTCTGGTGAATTTGTATGCACCATTTTGTGCCTTTCCTGCATCAATTTGTGGTAATGTAAGGAAAGGAAAAAAGAAAATCCAGGTGCCAATTCAAATGTATGTATGCCAGTGTATGTATTTACAGTATGTTCTGTTATTATTCAGAAAGGGGCAGGTAATACGTTTTTTGTTGTACTGCTCCTTTTTTGTTCATGAAATGTGACAATATATTATTTTAGCGGTTTGTTAAATTAAAAGTCTGTGCTACTTTATTGAAGGTTATGTTACGTAATGTTCTAAATATCGAGGGGGATGTGTCTACTGTTTCCTCCCTGAAACCTACGTCTATGTCTCTGCCTCTGCGTGAGACATCTTGCTCTGGTGTACATCTCACATTTCATCTCACTAACAATTCTCAAACTACATAATGAAGTTCTCTGTTGGAGGTCAGAGGTTTTCCTATGACTCACTCTCATCTCAGTGGAAATGTGCAGCTGACCATAAACTAAGTTCATTCTCTTCTAAATGAACGATACAAAGGACAATCTTGTGAAATTATTTTGTTTCCTGAGTGTTTCTATCTCCAAATTTCCCAAATAAGAGATAACTCCTAAAAGTGCTCAGAAGAATGGAAATGTGAGGATCTGCGTCTCCATGACAACTGGATGACTCCATCCACTGAGAGAGATTATGTGACACTATCGCAGCTCCAGAGCAGCTACTAAATGGACCCTGTGGTGAGGTTATTGTGTCAATAATGTTTTTTAAGTTTATTTGTATATCACATTTTTTAAATCTATGTGTATGTGACCCCACACACCTTCTCGCCCACCACCTTTCTCTGGTCCCTACTAAAGGGTTCAAAAACAGCTCACACATACATTGTATAATTTTTCAAAAAAGGCTGAATTACTTCCTCAGATGTCTGGCATTTGTGGGAGTCTATTTTCAGACATGGATTAATCCAAAGTTGCTGTGCTTGTGAGTCTTTACAGCAGCAAGGCGGTGTGAGACTAACTCCAAATAAACGATGTGGCTCATTGATGTGTTTTTAATACTTTTTGGAAAACAATAGAGGTCCGTGGCACAGAGGAATACAATATTTCAGGCTTTGACTGCACAGACAATACTTGTGAGTGCAATCAATTCATTGTAGGTTTTGACTTTATCTTCACATAGGTCCAAGGGATGATGTTGAAAGGAGTGAATGACTGAGAATGAACCAAGATCCCTGATAAAAGCACCTTGTTGAGTGTTGTCTCTGAAGAATTAATTCTGTTCTTGAGGCAGAAAAAGCACCTAAGTGCAGACTGATTGTACAGTCCTGTTTAGTCATTCTTCTCCTTACTAGATTAGCATTCTGGCCTCAAATTTCCTCGGTGTAATTAGAGAGGCCGCAAGGAAATCAGCAAGTCACATAAGCAAAGAGAAGTGGTGGAGAATAAAGAATCAAACACACACAAATATTTAGGGATTGAGTTTTCTTTCTCTCTTTTCGCAGTCGCACAGTTCTGCAACACTCGCCGCAGCATTTCAGTTATATGCTTGATGAATTGAGCGAAATCCAAGTACAATAATCCAAGAGAAATCTCTGGCCGGGCTCCTGTAATTCCTTTAATGACTTCTCTAATGAAAGTGACCAGTCTTCAGAACGGTGGCTGCAGCTTTGTTCCTCCACACTGTACAGAGCGAGGATGGCCCGAGGAGACAAGCTCAACACATTTCTGACTGGTAACAGCAGCCTACACCGACTCGCCTTCTGGCTCTGTGGCGATACGCACCCAAGATTGATGTGTGTTCCTGACAAACAGCCCGGACGGCCATTTATATGGAGAGACGCTGCCTGGCAATGTGAGGGGAAGAGTCACTTAGCAGAACAATTTCCTCACACAGCATGGTCCTTTCGCTTCATCTTGCCAGCAGAAATTATATTCAGAGAAATTGCCTCGCTTTTCAAACTATACAGTTTTGTAGCTTATTGTGTCACAGATCTAGTTTGACAACAAAATCAGGGGAGAGACAAGATCTGTCACTTTGAGTTGATACAGTCTATGATATACAATTGACATTATGTGCCGTCTTCACATAATTTATGAAGAGTCCAAGCAGTTTTATTTGAATTTCTTGACCTAAAATCCACTCCGATCTCTCTAACATCACATCGCAAAAGCCTGAATGTTTTAACGATACTATGAAACAGTTAAACACTGTATTGGAAAGTAATAGCTTTTGAAATCCTGTCCTGTGGAATTCATCTCATCCTGTGCATGAAGGCGTTAATTTAATTTAATTTCCGTGTCATGTGACACCTCGAATATATTGACATTTGGGCTGCAATTGCACTGCCTGGCAGACAGCAAAAGTATGAATGGTGCAGATGTGTGATAAATAATTGTTCATTAATATTGTGTCTGAATTCTGCAAATTAATTCAAGCTCTAGTGAGCAAGGCGGTAAACATTATCTACTGCAATTCAGCAAACCCCTTTGTCATTACTTTTAAATCTTTCCCTTTAGATTTTTTTGCATTTCTTTGAGCAAAATACTGTAAATCCAAACAATAAATCCATTTATCAAGTTCTTTAAGGGGTTCTTAATGCATATTCAATGAGAACAAAGTTTGATCTCTCATTATATCCTTGTTGAAGCATAAGAGCCTCTCTTTAATTGTCAATGAAATACAGTCAGAATGCAACATTTCTCTCCAGTGACATCATTCTTCAAAACACACTCAGGTACAAATAAAAGATATATAATAAAGAGTAATAACACCAAAATCTTATGAACATTACTCATGTCTCTTATCTGTTGTGTCGTACCAGGGCATTCCTCATATCTCATTTCTCCAACAGCCGGAATAGCTAAAGCGTGAGGTGTGAGCTGCTCCACGTTTTGCATATCAACCATCTTCCTGCTGACAAATGTTAGCTTTAATAAAAACCACCGAGCGAAGACGGGACCGGGAGGGAAGCCCACCAGGACAGGACTGGAGCTGAGACAATTTACCCGGAAATGAAAAAAGTAGAATTGTCTGCGGGAAATATCAAAATCATCATAATCATTTGTCACACCGTGATCTATATCTTCATTACAGCTCAGATCGTATATCTGTTGCAGCTAGGATTCGTTGTTTCAGAAGTTTTTAAATTATGTTCTTTGTCTGCATCAACAATTCTGTTCATTAAGCGACTCTTTGTATCTGCTGCGGCGCTCATTATAGTTTGAAACAAAGCTGAAAAGCAACAAGTAACTTATTCTCCTTTCCCTGAATACTATTATACAGGTTCAGTTATTACATTGCACCAATGTAATGTCCTTAATTAACAGCAGTACAAAGAGATAGGCATGTTGTCTTCTAGTGAATGAGCTTGGTCATGTAGGACACAACCAACTCTACACTTGTGGTTTGCATTCAGCTGGAAAGAGTGAACATTCTTTATAATTTAATCAGGAGCTGTCTGCAGTGACAGGCGTGAAGCCAGGCCCATCCTCAGGGCCAGTTCTAGACAGGCATATATGAGGGGGCAGTCAGAAATGAGAAGGGGGCATCATGTGTACACATCATGCTCCAGCACTTTTTTTTCTGTGCTTATAGTAACAGTGTTTCTTCATTGAATTGGGTTGATAGCTATGTGTCCAACCCCAACCTGGAGAAGTGGATTGCACTTTGTCAGGCCTCTACCTTCAGACCTGTCCAACTTGGGTGTCCCACCTGTACATGCAGGAGCAGCTGCAGCGCTACACTTTTTAAAAGCTCTGAAAAAGGGATGCATTACAAAGCATTAACTTTCTCTTTGTGAGCTGCTGGAAGCTGGAGCAGAAAATAAGTAAGCTGGCTTTGTAAAAAACACGCTGTGATTGTATGAAACAAAACAAAACTACAGCCCGGGGCGGGGCTTTACGTAGGGGTCTGTCAGACACAGGTCATTTGTCTTCAGTTTGTCACATGCAGTGGACGTGGGCACTCATCTCTGTGCTTGTAACCATAGACATATATACATAGACGCCTCATTGAGCGCTGGACCGTACGTCGACGTCGCCGCCATATTGGAGGAGGCAGCTCTGCCCCGTGAACTAATACAAGTGAATGGAGTGAACTTTACAAAGCTCCTTCTACAAAGTGCTATAAGTTAATGTCTCTCATTTACACATTCACACACGTACGAATATATTCAGGAAACAGACAGGAACCAAAAACAACGTCTGTACCGTCCTCTGATGATTATAAACGTTAACTACTCCTCATATGTTCAGTAAACAGGTAGGCACCAAACCACCGGATGTACTTTTATAATGTTTTTATGATTGTTTACAGCTGCCAACGTATGTAACGCTGCTACTGTGATGTTAAATGACAGTTAAATATATATATATATATATATATAGTTTGTATTATTATTATTATTGTTATTATTACTGTTTTTCTGCATATTCTTGACTTTGAATGGGAGCAACTGTAACGCAAGCAATTTCCCGTCGGGGATTAGTGAAGTGTTTCTGATTCTGATTAATATATTATGCAGTCAGTAGTCCATATTTAAGTTGACAGTATGGTAGACAGACATCACATTTACGTGTCAGGATCTGGTCATTATAGACACAGATTCAATATTTAACCGTCATGTATCATCACAGTAGCAGCGTTACAGACGTTGGCAGCTGTAAACACTCATAAAAACATTATAAAAATACATCCGGTGGTTTGGTGCCCACCTGTTTACTGAACATGTCAGGAGTAGTTAACGTTTATAATCATCAGAGGACGGTACAGACGTTGTTTTTGGTTCCTGTCTGTTTCCTGAATATATTCGCATGTGTGTGTGCTGCGCAGCCTGTGAATACACGCACAGCGGAGGGACAGAGATGAGAGGGAAGCTGATACTGTATCGTATGTGTCCCTTTTTCGGCGGATTTTTCTGCTACTGCAGATAATTTTGTCAACTTGTAATATATTAATTTTGTGAGTGTATTAAAATGTGCTTTCTCAACTTCTAAAATTTTGATTTGAGGGGGCAAGACATTTATTTGAGGGGGCGCTGCCCCCTCTTGCCCCTGCGTAGAGCCGGCCTCGCCCATCCTGAACATTTTGGGGCCCTAAGCAACATCTTACACTGCCCCCAACCCCAACCCCAAACCCAAAACACCACCAGCCCTCTGGCTATAGCCACAGGGCCCCAAGTCAATTTAATATCTCTGAATGACAATGAATGGCTCGGCATACTTTATCAACATTAACCAAAAGCAAAAGGTAATTAGCCAATTTTAGATTAGCTAGCCTGTAATCAGAAAATACGGTGTTTCATGTGTGAAACCTTCTACCATTTGGTACTGGTATGAACACACACACATCTTCCCTCGTTGGGTTGTTGAGTCAAGTCACGTCAAGTCCCCATTCACCAGTTTTACCTTCAGATTATGCTCAATTTCATTCTTGTGTCAAACTGTCCACAAGAGGGCTCCTGTCTATGACAAGCTAAACTGCCCCGTATTATCTTATTATAGCATGACTGGAGTATTGGACTATAGTTGAGCTTTTCCCTTAAAAAGCACATCCTACTAAATAAACCCCCCACCACCTTACTGGTGGTTATGGGGCCCATTGCAGTTGTTTATAATGTGTATGTTGTGTATCTTACTACGTGGCTGGGTCACATAGCTCTCCATAAACCTATGGGGAAACATCTTATTTATTTATTTATTTACCTTTTATGCATTTTGCATCTTCCAATGTACTTTTGTGATCACATACGTGATGATGGTACATCGGTCAGGGGTGAAACCAGCATCAAGATTCAATATTTTCTCAAACTGCACAGCTCTGTTCTGCTCATCTTCTTTGCTGGAAGGTTTAAGGGATAATTTGAGTTTTTGAGAGCCGAAGATTGATGGCACTGTCATATCTGTACAGTAAATATGAAGCTAATGCCAGCAGTTGGTTATCTTAACACATATCCACTTGTAAAACCATGTGTTGTTATTTTACATTTTGTTTTATGGTATATAATGTGGTAATTTGTGAGCACAAGAGGTGCTGGTTGACAGATTATGTTAGCTTTAGACGGAGGGAAGCTGAGGTTTGATTAGGGAACGCTATAAGAGCGGATATATATGCACTCCTGAGGTCACACGTGAGGTTTTAGTCGATTGGCTGCTTATCAGAACAGCTTTAGTTACAACCTGGAGTCCTTGACTAGGACTTGCTGACCAAATGGCCCTCAGCCATACTTTCCATTTCTGCACACCACGTCTCCTTCTTTTAATTCTTTTAATGTAATGATGTGCTGTGTGTCTGTTGTGTGCACCATCTGTGTTCATGCTGCAGCAGCATGCTGAGAGTACAAAACATTAGAAAGGTAACGGATATGGTTGTTAAAAATAACTGTTAGCAGGGTGAGAGCACAAAAACAGAAATATTTGAGAGGCACATTTGACGGGAATTGGGCTTGTAAATCAGAGACTAAAGCTCTTGAAAGGTTGATTTTTTAAATGGTATAAGATTGTATCCTTAAACAAGCAGGACGTATCTATTTAAGTGGGTGAAGCACAGACAGTAAACAGTTTAAGATATTTCATATGGAGAAGATGGTGCTATATGATGTTAATCAACCCAAAAATAATCAAATCAGAGAGGATGCAAAGTGGGTGGAATTTGATTTCTGTATTAATTATAACCTGATATCATCAACCTCCGCACAGAGTCCTGACGCCTCCAGAGCTCAGCGAGCTGAGAGAAGACCCCATGATGAGAGAGAAAATACAATTCTCAACAACTCCCTCCTGCTGTCGTCCCCCCTCCCACTGTGCTGAGGAGGCGGCCTATTAGAGGGCGATGTGTCAGGAGAGGCAGCTCTTCAGCATGATCTCTGATAGACATGGGAGCAAGGGCATCTTCTTTTGCAAAGAACAGCGCATAAATCCTCTCGTCAGGGTGGAACCCGTACAGGATTTTGAGTTGTGTTGAACTGAGACCCACAAAGGCATGAGAAGTTCAAATACTGCTAATTTGTAACAATAAAATTGATGTACTATAATTTGTTTTGACATGAAGAACGTGTCTGAAATCAACCCAAGGGCCACAATTAATGTTGGCAATGCCCAATCTGCAAACTGCAGATATGTTGAAAGTTCATGTTTGATATGTTGAAACTTTTCTTCTCGTCACAACTTTGTTTCTTCATGTTAGATTTCTGCTTTATGTTTTATGCCCGTTGTCACCGCCAACGCCCGGTCAGTGTTACTTTGTTTCAAAGTCTGAAGTTGTTGGTACCCCTCTAGCGTCACTTCTTGAAGCCACCCTCTGTTGTAGCAGTATGAAGAGTGAGAAACAGAGTTTGACCAGTTGGGAGTGAGAATGTGTTGGATAAGATAAGGAAAAGATCATGTTTTGGCTTACCTGGTCATGTCGTCACATAATCTTTTCCAGTTTTTTCAGCTGCAAATTGTCTTAACCTCTCCTCTAAAATGTCTACTGCCAACACGCCTGGAAATTCGGCATCTTGTTAATAATATTCAGTGGTTTCACGCTTACAAATGTTGACGCAGCATCTTGAACCATGGTCTCTCACTTGGTGATGTCCTGTTTGCTGTCATGACACCACCATCCCCTTCTCCTTCTAATTTGAAAATAAGCTCACGTATGACATGTGTTGTACAACTGTTGATACGATACATATGAAACATACAATTTAATGTATCTGTGGTATGCTGAAATGTAAATGCAAATGTAAAATTCTTTCTGGTTGCTTTTGTAGATGATTATTATGACTTGTTTTGATATTGAGAATACATCTGATTTAAAACTTACACCGCATATAAATGCACAGTTTCACTTTCATGATGCACTTAAACAGCAAAACACAGAAATCCTAGAGCATCACAGACTTGCTGGCTATTTTAGTTGCTGCCTCACATTTTCCGTCCTCCTGTGGCTAGTTATATTGTTTTCTGTGAACTTCAGTGAAATATTCTAAACGGGATTCATTGTTCCTGCTCACTCTCCAATATGTCTGGCTCAAAAAAGACAATTGTTGTGGCTTGCCTTTAATTGCTCCATCTGTACTGTATCCCATCGGGACATCGCCGCCTCAGATACTTTCCCACATACGAGCCGGGCAGATAACTCTCACACAGACTCAGAGCAGAACTGCAACTGCAGCAGTGCACTTCATTAAAGCAAAGAGTACACTACAGAGGAACCCTGTGCTTCAGCTGGCAGTCGGTGCTTGCGTAATCAGACGTCCTGAGCAGATGAAGCATGGTGCGGTATGCTGGAGCTGACTGCTACATTTACTTAAAGGATGTTTCCATCACTGGTGTGTCATCTGGAATCTGTTCCTTGATACCTTTGCTTCATTCCAAACCAATTAGCACTTGATGGTCTGCGTGAAGGTGGTTTCCACTCCAGTGAGAGCTAATCTAAATAGTCAATACATCTCCAGCAGAACTTTGAGTTTAAGTGCCAGGAAATTCAACATGAAACTCTTACACAAGCAACAGCATATGTTCAATATGTTGTTTATTAGGTTGTTTATTCTGTAAACTTTTTAGATAAATAATTGATCATTTAGAGAGCTATGCTGTACATGGTGTATACTTATATAACTTCTCATTCATTTAACCTTATTTAAACTGCTGTGTGTTGTGGGGAAAATTATATACCGCGAATATAAATAAACTATATACACTACATGAAAGAGAAGAGTTATAGATGAAGTGGATTTAAGGGACCATACTTTCCTTTTTCAGATGTTTGGAATTAATTATGTATATAAATTAATAATGATAAAAAAATACTAAGTTCACATTTTTAAAGTCTGTCTTGAAACAATACTCACACGCCAATATGTACATTAAAAGAGGCTTTTCTTTTTTCCTTTTTCTTTGTTCATACTGGTTGTTAAAAGGTCCCTTCCCGATGCACTTGTGATGAACAGTCCTCAGTTTGTGCAAAAAACAAAACAATATCTGAATCACTTACACGGATCACATGGATATGTTTAGAATATAAAAAATGTCCCTTTTGTATCCGTGGACAGCTGTTCCTTGGCGAGCAGAGTGATAGTAACACAAAGAGGGAAAATTCAGTACCAAAATAGTTTGGAAGATACGCAACTGAGTTCTAACTCAGAGTGCAGAAGCCTAAAGCGATAACTTTAGAAAGAATATAGTTTTGCACGGGACGAGGACATTGATCTTGTTCTGCATCCCTTACATTGGAAATGCTTAAGAACGAATGACAGCAATCAAAAACAGTTTCTTATATATTCATATGGGCACCTGACTGTTCTCTCAACACAACACAACAGAAACTATAAACCTATTCTTTAAGAAAACGTATGCATAAATAACTGGGCAATGTGAAGTGAATGAGTTGTATTTATGTCGTCTGTCATTGGCTGTATATATTGATATTAATTTCCAAATGTATCAGCAGTCTAACTCAGGACCTCTTTCCAGATATATCCAAAGATAAGACAGTAACAGAGGAACGAGGAGCATGGTGAATGGCAACTGTAAAATAGCATATGTTTTGATTAAACTGCATATGTAAAAGCCCAACTAGGGACAAGAGTCGAACATTAGAATAGCTATAAACTCTCTGTGCAGCACATCAGTTGCATTCTCCCTATGCATCATCCCTGTTAAATAAACATTTTCAAAAAATGTGTGTGTTTGGGGCTAGCCGCATACATTGACTGATATAAACTTAACTCAGATATATTGGTATCTGTTAAATTTGTCAAACTAGTTTTGAGATATTTTAGCAACAGTGTCACCATCAGATAGTTTCAGTATTTATCTTGATCAAATAAAAACAAATCTGCAGTATCTGCATCATGATTGTTTGTATTACTTATTTATACGTAAAAGAATTATCCTCCACTTTCTGCCACTGCAGCCTATATCCTCATGCTATAATGTACAGGTCTCATTAAAGGCTGTTGAACGTTTTGGCAGATCATCTATGGTCGACCATTTACTGTTTGTTACTTACTCTCAGAAGGAAGCAGTAATGCATGATGTCTCTTCTCCCTGCTCCTTTATCAAATGTGTAATATGTTGTTATAGATTGTGGCTTATATTTTCTATCAAATTCTGTGAATAAATGAATGAATAAGCGTGTTGCACCAATAAAAAATGAGGTAAATGTGCCCCGATTATCCTCAGAGGTGTCTTACTGTAACGTACGGTGGATGAACACTGATTTAGCGCGGACATCGATGGCTGCTGGGGAAACGACTTGATTATCACCTCGTTTTGACAGGATGAATGTATTATCAAAGGCAATTAAGGTGTCACCAGTGTTTGCACGGCGAGATGGATGACGCTTTGATGATCATGAGGAAAAGCAATATATTGACCCGGAATTAACTGTCATCCCTGTTATCTGACAAATATTCCCTCTGCCTCTTTTATTGTGAAAGGATGATAATTTTTTTTGTTGGTTTTCAGGGAGGAGTAGAAGTAAACAACATACGAGACAGATGTTTATTTTATCTGTAAGAGTCAAGTATGGTTGGGTCATAATTTTTAAATATTCAGTGACATGATGCACACACAAGAATGCTAAAAGAGCAATGAGGCCTTCGTGAAGGGAAAAAAAAGGCATTTTCTTCTTGCATCCTGATTGGCTGCAGACATACACACCCATACGTTCTTTCAAGGGGGAAGCCATTTCCTCAAGGCTTTCCCCATGTAAGTACAGCATGTCTCCCATGACTTTATTTACAGTCAAAAACTCCTAAGCGTGTGCATTAGTGCCGGAGATTTATCACTCAAGCCTGTTTCATTTGAGAGGCGCTGTAACTCTCTCTCTCTGTGCTCTGTAATAAGAGTGCAGAAAAATGTACGCTAATGTAGCCGTTGGAGGAGTTTCTATGAAATCGGCTCTAATCTGGACGTCTGGTGATGGCTGATGTGGAAGAGAAGTGCAGAGTAATGGCGCTGGTAATTGGGGAAAATAGGTCACATGGGATATGAGGTGTTTGCAGGTGGAGTTAATGGGGGGATTGCGTTGGTTAAGGGCTAATATGAATCACCGATAATGTGTTCTAAATACAGACGGCCATGCTGTCATTTCGGTTCAAACAGCCCGGACTGATAGGTTTACACAACTGACAGATTGAGGTCACGGCTTTAAACTAATACCCCTTATATCCTAATGGAAGTTTGCTTCACATCTAAATCTCATGTAGGAAATCCAGTTACCTGCTCAATATTTAGTGAGAGGGCCGAGCATTTATCGCCGGCCCTGTGTGCATGTTGTGGTTAATTATTATTTCCACAGGAAATCCCTGAATCTAGCCGCGACCCCCACCTGAAACACACCGACACACCGACACACACACACACACACACACACACACACTGCGGAGACACACATACACGATATTGAATGCAGCTGCATCTCCCAGAGGGGAAAGGGTAATTTGTCCAGCTCAGAAATAAGGGTCTCTCCATTTCTCTCAGCAGGATGATGAAAAACATGAAACCGTGCTGCTAATGAAAAGAACACTCAGGATGTGTATTATTATTCCATCAGTCTCACCTAGTGAGCCCTGGCCCGGGTCCACGCCAGAGGAAGGGCCGCAGCTTTTCCACCCTCTCCTTTCAGAGCGATCTCGTGGTAGAGGCTGCCACTCGCAGATTTCCTCTTCATTCATTCCACAGGAATTTGGCTGCCATTTCCTGAGCAGAGGAGAAGGTTTGACTGGCTTCGTGCAGGGCCAAGCTGGTATTTATCTAACCACACACTGGGCTTGATTCATGTGAAACAAGCACGCCCTGTAAACAGTCTCATTACTGAACTCCAACACTTCATTACTCAACGGCCAAGTCACTGGCTGGAGAGGGAGCCTAAAATGGTGTAAAGCGTGGTTTGAACACATTCGCCTCGATACGTCCGCGAGGGGACTGATGGATTTATCTCTGAGGTAATATGATCTTAACTTGCGACTGATGTGGTTCACTCTGGCTGAATAATCTCTCAGAGAGCAAAGTTAAAAGTGGCTGCTGCATGACTCAGCCACCATGCTGACACCAGGGTTTCACTGTGAAGCATTTAACAACTATAGTGACCGGAAAGTTGGGATTTAAAGGGACAGTTCACCCCAAATTAAAAATACATATTTGTCATCTAACCTGTAGCGCTATTTATCCATCTACATTGTTTTGGTATGATTTGCTGAGTTTTGGAGATATCAGCTGTAGAGATGTCTGCTTTCTCTTAAAAATAAATAAATAAATACATTTTTTGAAAAACTCAACAGCAACTCTAGAAATCATGACCTGGTTACCTCAGATAATCCACAGACCTTGTTGTGAGCATGTAGGGACTATTTGCTATCCACAGAAGAGAGCGTATATCTTCGCATGGACAAGAGGCTAGCTAACTAAGCTAGCTAACGTGACAGCTCAGCCGTTTACATCCTGTGCTGACACAACACAGGCCTCTTGTCCACGAGATGATGCACGCATCCTTCTGTGTGGTGATACGGTTAGCGGGTGTAATTCAATAGAAAGAAACTAGCTTCTACATAAAACTGCTCACAACAAGTTATGTGGATTATCTTGAGTAATTGGGCCATGAATCTGGAAAAAGACATTAGCTGTGGTTACACGGACAATATTTTCAATTAGAGATTCAAACTTAACTGCTTACATAGACACTAAATAAAGATGTGCATTGCCCAGAGCATTTGATCCGAACAAACTTAAGAACTGATTATGAAAACTTATGAAAACTGATTTTTTATTGTTAAAGTGATTCTGTCTGTGGGATTAACACTGAACTGAAGTACAACTTGATTAGTAAAAGGTTTTACACTGGTATTGTTACATTATACAAATTCCCTGTTTCTGTCCCTCAAAACTCGTTCATGTCACTTCATGTTACCCACATGTTTGGCAAACCTGCAGAAAGAAGAAAGGATCAGATTAAGAGTTAACATGGTTTTTCCTATTTAAAGGTTTACACCATCCCTCCTACTAGCTGCGTTTATATGAAGCCTAATATTCCCATTATAATCGGTTTTAAAGCCCAATCAGAAAACCGATTTAGATCGATAAATATGACTACAGGTCAGAGGATCTATGTATTTTTGATTTGGGGGTAAAATGTCCCTTTAATCCTCCTTGGCCATCCAGTGTGTCTATGAAGGTGTTCAGACCTGGAGCACTCACACCAGCACAACGCATCCACCCCTGCAGCAATGCTAACCTTATATCCTCATTTGCCGTCTGCCGGCATCGTCAACATGACAATTTGCAATACAACAAATCAACGTAATGTAATCCAATACTTAATTTGATTTAATTGTGACGAAAACAGACATATTCATTGCCTCCTAACTGCATTACATTCATCACAGTGGGAATCACAAATTATTTCCTAATATCCTCTGTCATTTAATCTCTCGCATTTTGCACAACAGGAATCTGGGAGGGAAATCATTGCCCCTCTAAATCTATTTGTCGCACCTTTCAAACTCACAGCTCTCCTCACTGTGGGTCACCTGTAATTTGTAATGTTAAATAAAGGGCAATTCATTTCCTGCGGGGCTGAGCAGTAACCCAGACTAATACTGAATCAGCCACAGATTCAAATTCATTACACTCAAGGTGCCGGGCTGTTTCTGTTCACACCCATGAATATTACAGCAGTGTGACAGTGGACACAAGAGTTACAGCAAAACTCTTTGTATGAAGGAAGCACACAGTCAGTGAGCAGCAGAGAAAAGATAACATCGCTGTCAACAGCTTTAGTGTTATTTACAGCTGTTTTTATTTATTACTGAGATATTTTTGTCTCTGAAACACACAGATGTTCTTGGTGATCGTAACATTTTTCATTATAACAGTAGAACCTTTTATATTGAGGAGAAAACCACAGAAAGACGTGTCTGCAAAGACTGTTTCCACTTTAAACTACTTTATATACTTCTGCTAAAGAACATCTCAGAGGTAAATACTGTATTTGTATCCAAAACACAATCACTTATAAAATATGATGCATTGTTTAGAGATTATTAAGATCCAACTACAACATTAAAGTGTTGTCTTCACATGACAATGCACTGATAAAATTATCCAATATTACTGTATGACAATATAACAGTGGCAGACACCACCCTGCTGCAATTTCAGTACTTTTACTTTTGATATTCAAGTGCATTTTTCACATTATTTATACCTTTACCAGTATAGAAATAGACATACAGACAACAACAAAAGGTAACAATTGAACAGACAACAACCACGACAAACAACAACAACAACAACAACAAAAGGTAAATGACGGTACTGTTCCAAATAATACAACAATGTATAGGGGGAAAGTGCCTTATAATTAAATTATTCAATTCATTATCAAGTTGTATGTTTGATCTATATATTTGGAAGCCTTCATAATAATCTCACAAAGGTCTGTTCAGTATTAGTCTGCAGTAAATGCTAATACGTAATGCTGAAACACTTTTCCAACTTGGATCCCAGTTCGTTCCAGAATTGTGTTTTGAATTGCTGATCACACATTATCAGCTGTTTGTTCCAGACGGAGAAGAACAAAACATTTGAGTTGCTGTGTTTCTCCTGAGAAACATTGGACATTTTTGACCTTGGCTGTGCAGCCCTATATCTTCAAAACAAGACCAAACAAACCAAAGGACAAGAACAGAGTTTTGTATTTATTTCAAACTGAAATGAACCACATCTGTCCAAAAGGACTTAACAGCAGGGCAGGGCCGCAGCATGTGAGTCAAACTTCCCACTTGTATTCAACCACAGCAGCAGAGATCAGAGGAGCTTCGGTCTATTTTTATGACTTTTTTTGGTTTGCTGATGTACTTTTTGAATGCAGAACTTTCACTTTTTATGGCGTATTTTTACATTGTGTAGGTGCTACTCTGTAAGTTAAGAACTTGAAGACGTCTTCTATCACTGGATTTCATGATGCCTATATTACCACATGAATAATCTCCCCTAGCAAACTTTTTATTAGTGGAATTAAGAAATTAAATGTATATCCAATTTAGAAAATCATACAGTTTGTACAAAATCCTCAGCTTCATTTTTTATGCAAAATGTCTCAACGCCAGACTTCTTTCGATTCCAGTGCATAAGAAACTTTGTGACCTTGCAACACGTTCTCATAAACTTCAAACAAGAAGACAATTCAGGCACTCCAAAAATGAGAAAATGTAACAAACAAGGAAGGAATCAGTGAAAAGCCAACAAGTTTTGACCTCTTTAGGTCATTATCAGGGCTTTAAAAACATATAACATGGGTATGGCCTTGCCTATATAGAAGTAGCAACCATGGTGTGCAATCACATGACCCAGATAATAACATGACAGGTGAAGCATATTGAAAATAATGAAAAAATTAAATAACGAGAGCTGAGATTACAAAGAAATATGTGCATGTACCTATTTGTAGTATAAAATAGATGCCCACCATTCAAAACTCTCTGCTAAACTTAACTATAACTATAAAATATAACCTGCAAATAGAAAAGCCCAGCTGTGTCTTGTTACATATACTACAGTAGCAGTGTATCTGAGCGTCTTTGAGGAATGAGTGTCCAGTAGGATCTGGCCATAGTGCAAGCCCCGCTGCAGAGCAGGGACTGTGTTGCTGTCTGGCTGTATTCACCTGAGCCAAACAAATGGCTGTGTCAAGCTATCTCTGTTCATATACCCCTCTACTCCAGAAAGCTCCATTTTTCAGTTGGAAGCGGCTGGCAAACGACTACGGAGGGAGGTGTGTGACCCTGATGACTTCAGTGGCACTGCAACCAACTGTGAGACAGAAATTGATTTTGAAAATACAGACCATGTGTCTGGAGAGCGTGGGGTGTTTCCCAGGAGCTTTCTGATCGGAACATATAGACTCCAATTAATATCCTTAGATATAGACTTGCATGCAATTATATCTAAATGTGACTGGACATTACAACAATGCATGAGTAATTCCTTTATCCACTGAATAAAAACTGAGAGAGAGAGAGAGAGAGAGAGAGAGAGAGAGAGAGAGAGAGAGAGAGAGAGTTAAAAAGCAGCTCAAAGTGCTCCTGATGTGAAACTTCTCAAACTCAGACAGACATCGACCCTTCACTTCAGCAGGAGTGGAGGTTGGAGTTTGTAAATGCTTGAGGCTGTGCAACAACACAAGACTGCGCCAAGGCAAACTACAGTGTTGCCTCTGTTAATGTAGCATAGAAATGATTATGACAGGCTTCATCAGTCCTTCTGATCTCAAAGAAAAAGGCTGCATTTAGTGTGGAGCGTACAGCGGTTTTCAGAAGAAAAAAAAATGCTCCTGTGTCTCCGGCTTTCTATTTGCAGCTGGGATCACAGAGGCGTTTTCTGAGACGATGTTTACAGTTCTGGTGCCGCCAAGAGGAGACGGACAAACAGGAGGATTGATAGGTGGAGGTGGTTATCAGATGACCTGGGAATAAATATGTTTGTTTGTGGGGAAACACAGGACATCATTTATGAAGACATCAAGCTTAAAGGTGCACTATGTAGTTTCAGAAGAGAAAGATTGACTGAATTTTATGCTGTAACAAACGAAATAAACAAACTATCTTCATTTTCATGACTGAAAAAACAAACTGACCTTAAAGGACAACACAGTTTCATACTGTTTTACTTTGTTTATATTTGGTGGACCCTGCCACCTTTCTAGCTTCAAACAGTGTTCTGGGGACCTTATTTTCCTCTGAGAACAGCTTGTTTATTCAGTTATGGACAAAATAAATATTATTAATGAGTTTGCTCATTAATACTGTAAATATTAAAATTGAGTTTGAATTTCTTCCCCAAAATTACAAATTGCCCCTTTAATGTGTAAAATGTGACAACTGACCCAGAATTGCAAAAAAGAAAAGAAAAGAAAGACAATGTTAAAGGAAACACTTTATTGCAACATTTTACATCCCTTTCCTCTTTTTTCTGAGACTTACCTCATAATGTTTATGCAACAGACGGATAAAACTAGAGTTTCAGTGCTCACATCCCTTCCCCTGGTTATCTTGTAGTGTTTTCAGATCCCCCTGTGCCCGGCCAGCAGGGGGAGCAGTTTCTGCAGGACTTCAGCTTCATTGTCATGTCCAGCCTCCTGTCTGGGCCCTGCTGCCTGCCTGGATTTCCTTGACAGCCTTAAATCACATAAATAGACTGAGAGAGAAGCATGTGCATTCCACAAAAGTTGTACGCTCCCGCTGCGGTCATGTTGAACGCTTCATGGCACGCACAAGAGAAGGGAAATCATTTATGAAACAGAGTCAAGTGAGCAGCTTTTGCACAGTTTAATGGACATTTGTGGCAGCAGCATTATTTAAAAAGTAGGTTGGGAAAGACATTAATTAATTGATCATATTTTAAATTATGTTTGTTTGGAAAATACATTTTAAAATGACATCGTTATCAGTATTTATCATATAAGCGAGGTAAAAATGTGAAATGTGTGTATTTTTTAATGAATTGCAGTCTCTTTCTGGTGATATATGACACTGCAGCAGTCACTGCTTTCAAAGATGTGTTGAAGGCAGCACAGTCCAGCCACAAGGTGGTGCTGTAAGAGGAGATTTGGATCATCATCCTTGAATTTTCTTTATGTATTTATTATGTTCTCTACACAGTGTAATTCATGCTGCATGCAACCTGATATGTGTCTGATTGGACCCATATGACGCCTGTGTGAAACTTTATAACCATGCTATTTATTTGCCTTTTAGCACAACCTTCTTCCTGCCAACAAGAGTCTTCATGGTAGGAACAAAGGCACGAGATCAGCCTGAAGGATTCGTGTTTGTCTGATGATCAACAACAACATTTATTGCCTCTTAAGGACAGGATACACAGAGCACAGGCAGGGAGAAAACAGTGAAACTGGGCTGGAATGGTGGCGGTGAACAATGCAGGAGGGCGGCTGCCTGCCAGGTTTTATGGTCTGGGGATCCTGCTCCCAACCCCCACCACCACCACCAGGTCCCTCTTCCTTCCTGCGATGTACTGTAGTTTACACTTGAGCCACTATGAAGCACGTTTGCTGAAATAAGCGAGGCAGAACAATGAAACAATGAGGCCGTGTACTGTAGGGAGAGGTGCCAGTGTGAAGCAGCTGACATGTGGTTTGTTACACCTTCATGATGTTTTTCAATATAAATCTCTCTCACCTTCAGCTTGAGCTAATTCAAACCTTACATCCCTCTGTGTGAGGCACTTGGGTAATGTAATTTTTCTTGAGGATAGATGAGTTTAGAAATGAAGCAGAAAAAGTGACTTCAAACCTGCTATCATTTTCTACAACTTATTTAAAAAGTGGCTCTACTCTACAATAACACAAACAGCAGTTTGAGAATAAAAACATTACAAGTATAGTGACACTAGTGGCCAAAAGACTACTGTCTCAAATCTGTACTCGAGTAGGAGTACAGTTACATTATAGATATATTACTCACTTACAAGTAAATCTACAGGTTTTTTAAAAATACGCAAGTAAAAGTACAAAGTTTCTTCTCAAACGCTACTCAGAGTACTAGTTACTTTTTAACCACTGATGTTTAATGCATTTATTCAAATTGTACAAGTACATTACATGATTTAATAAATACTTAAGTACGAGTTATATTACAGACTTGAAAGATACTCAAAAGAGTACAAGTACCCAGAAAATGACTTAATAGTACAGCCCAGTACAGTAATTTGAGTAGATGTAATTAGTTACTTCCACCCCTGGATGACACATATTGATTTTTCTGCATCATGTTCTGCCAGAAACATGGATATACTGAGAATTAACTAAATAAAACAAACAAGCAATAGAGTTTTGTTTAATCTGCAAAACATTTCCAGCTGGGATTTGTAGTTTTGACTCTCTTGTCCAGCAAACAGCTCGACCTCTGTCACGAATGCACGGAAACATCCATGAAAACAGTGGAAAGTTCTAAAAAAAAAGTGTTGCTGAGTGAACATTTTCTGAAGTAAGTTTTTTACTGTCTAAATCCACAGTATGTAATTTTCTGTCACTAGGTTTCTCTCAATTAAAACAATTAAATAACAAAGGATGTAGTCCGATTATGTCATGAAGTAGTGTTGGATCATGGGAGTTGTTGTCTTCGTTGTTAAACAACCACCATTCATGATGAAAATCTATCATATGTGACGTAGGCAGAAATGTTCACACACAGGTTATGTATTAAAGTTTTATTCATGTTATGTTTAATCGCTGAACTTCTTTCCTCATTGACATATCAATCTGGTCTTTCCCCGGAAGTTATCATGACAGCTGATCAAATAATGGATAACACTGGGTTTGAACATTGGATCAATATTTAACAAAGGTCTAGTCATTTTTATACATTTTAATGCAGAGATACATACAGCAGGCCTATGATACCTTTAAAAGAAACACAGGAAAATAATGAAAATTCAGCATAAATGTTTATAAAAACACATATTTGATTTGACTTTTCAGTTTAAAGCCACAGAAAACTGCCTGAGAAAACATGATTGTTACAGATTTGTGCTGTATGACAGCAGCAGCTCTTGTGGTCACAAACTGAGAAAATCAAGGTTGACCATGGCTTTACATCCCAAGTATAACACACACACACACACACTCACAAACACACAGTGACAGGCTATGGAGGAACCTGTTTGTGACGGTGCCTTAACAGCTGGACCTGTGGTCATCCATCAGCACTGGGTTTGATATTAGGGCCGGCTCCCTGGTGGGTCATTGACACAGATGACAAACCTGTCTGAGGGAGTTATAGAGCTGCCAATCCCTCCACTACGTGCCACTTACTCACCTGACCCTCGTCCAATCACAGGCCAGGGGCTAAATTGAACAACTAAAGTCCAAACACTGTCACTGCAAAAAAAAAAAAGTCTAATGAAGCTATAATTCAAAAATGACACTGCTGTTTGGTTTAAAAAGCACTTCTACCCCAAAACCTTGTTAAGAGGGTTGCATGGGACGTGCATCTGTGACTTGTGCACATTAACGCTTCACGTCGCTGGTGAGAATACTGCATGCTCCCCACAACAGAGGACAATACACAGCCACACAGTCATTTACAACTCCAACTATATGACTGCAATAAAAAGCAAGGCAAATGAGCCATTCTGGGAGCCCCGAGCCAGATGTGAAGTGAGTGGTGTGCGTAATAAGGCTTAATGAAGGGTTGGAGTTATCAAAGTGTCCAGGGAATGAGAGGGAATAAACACAACATAAACAAGTCCTAAAAATTAAACTTGCCAATCTGAAACATGTTGCTTGAAACCGTTCCAGACGAGAAAGAGTTTTACATGAACTTTGTGATCAGTTTATATCACAACCCAGTGGCCAGAATAAATATTGGAAATGTATGTTTCTGCCAATCATGGATATGTTGAAACTTTACATTTCTTTATGTCAAATTCAGGCACAAAAACCAGTTAGTTAGGATTACGAAAATAACCTGGCTCTGTCGCTACATACGGAAATTGTCTTGACGTCTCGTCAAAAGTATCCATTTTGTGTTGCCACTAACACGGCTTGAAAATGTCCCAATGCCTCATCACAGATATCCAGTTGTTTCTTGCTTACAGATGATGAAAGGCTGTCTGAAACAGTGGTCTCTAGCTTGGCACTAACACAGATGGAAATTGTCCCAACATCTCATCAAGAGTATCCACTTTTGTTGCCACTAACATGGCTGGAATATTACATTTAAAATATCCAATGGTTTCACGCTTACAAATGTTGAAACACTATATCTAACAGAGGTCTGACTTGAAATTGTCCCAACGTCTCGTCAAAAATATCCAGTGGTTTCATGCTTACAATGTTGAAATGCCGTCTTGAACAGTTGAAGACTGCACGCCACCACCACCACCACCCTGTCCACCTCCTGATATGAAAGCCAGCTCATAAATATGCAATCTGAAAGAGATATGAGACATATTGTGCAAATTTTGATTTGACATTTATGACTTGTTTTATTTTGGCAAATGGGCAGGATATCATTATCAACAATCAGTTTTTATAAGCTACAGAGTATCCTGCATGGCATTGTTATTCGTCTTATACGCTGTGTGTAGGGTCTGTTAAGGACCACCCTGTTTTCAAGGTGACTTTATCCACAATGAAAGGTGGCTTCCTGTACTGGGAGCCTCTCTGGTTTACAACTTCCTTCTTGTGGCGACAATCCCACCAAAATATGTGTCAGGCTGTTGAGCAAGAGTGATGATGTCCTGTACAAGTGGAAAGAGCTGCACTCCTGCGAGAAAAGCACTTGTTTTATAATACTGAGACGAAACCAAATCATGTTCTGTGAATCTGCTCTCAGCACGGGCTCGATTAAAACCACGCAGCAGCACTCTCCATATGCTTATTTTCACCACGAACTCTATATAACTGTAGTAAATGAGCTATTCCGTGTTTTACTTGGCTCTCAGTGGATGCTGGACAATGCCTGCAAGATATTTTCATGCAACCTCTTACAAGCCAGAGGGGAGGTCACTGCCTCCTTCACACTGAGATAACATTTCCTTATCAGCTCCCTGTTGAAATGAAGTGTTTGATGTTTGTGTGCTGCAGAAAGGTGGTGGCAGTAAATCAAGCAGTGCAGTGAAAGTTGCAGTAACTTTTTCTTTATTAACCTCTCATTTGAGCAAGCTAACGATGGCGCTCTGACAACAGGAAGCAGCGCGCAGGCCAGAGTGTCGGATTCATGCGCCGATGCAGTATTTCTTTGCGTCTTCAAAGACCAAAATGAGAGAGGAAACAGATGCATGGACTCTAGCATGGAGCCATACAACAAAATCTGAGTTCGACCTCGCCTTCGACTCACATTTTTACTCTCTAATATTGACCCGAGCCGTGGTGTGGTCAGCTCTGTGCAGCACTCACAACTATAGTTGTTCCTGAGAGCTCGTAACAAGACAAGACAAATTAAGGAAAGGTTAAGAGACACTGGTAGTGGCACAGAGGTCCACTCACTTAAAGTGATGCATTGCAAAATTGCTTTCCTATTGGGCGGAACATTTATTTTGTGTGACGGGTGTAGGCTTACTGTGTCAGCAAACAGGATTGGGCTCTGTGTGTAGGTGTTACCTGAACTTCAAGATATTTGGCTTGCTGGAAGTTGAAATGGTTGCTTGTAGACTTGTGAAATGGCTTGAGCGTATCACGCATACTTTGGGTCTGCAGAGACCAACGACTATATTACACCCCGTTTAATCCTTTCAATTTATTCAATAAGCCGAGAAATATATTTTTCAAGGTATGTGTTCAGCAGGTAACGTGTTTTCTTGGTTAATCTGAATTTTTGTCACACATGAATTAATGCAAACATGAAGATGAAGAAGTTTATGTTTGCTTACTTTCCAAAGCAACTGATCATGAGGATTATATTTTTTACCAGGGTCATAGTGAGCTGCTGCTGCTGCATGTTGCAATGACCAAAAGACAATAAATGTTACTTTTGAATACTCTACTGACACAATTGTGTTTAGTAAGTGGAAGTGATTGAGCAGTTAGCTTATGTGAAGGTGGTACAATGTGTTTATACACATAGAATATAATAGGCTACATCAACAGTTAAGGCATTTTTTGGAGCATAGATGAAAATCATTATTTTACACCTGATCTATCTATTTTAAACAATGCAACGTTTCACTTTTCACCAACTCATGAACATACAATTGTTTGCACCTTCATACTCATTACCCGTCTTTGCCACTTTTACTATTTGTGTTTGTAACAATATTTGTATTAATATTTATGCATAGTGTGTGCTTATGTATATATTAGCAGTGTGTATACTTTGTGTATAGTATAATGTGTATACTTTTATAAATAATAATAATAGTAATAACAATAATAATAATTTATATTTATATTTCATCTCTATATCTTATTACCATTTTCTTTTTTGTATTTCCTTTTTCTCTTTTTCTCTCACCAGCTAAAAGCTTATCTTTGGAGGCATTAAAGTGCATTTCACTGCACATTGTATTATATGATCTATTTATGTGTCAAATAAAGAACCTTGAACCCTGAGCCTTGACGTACTGTTTAATGAATAGTTTTATCTGTGCTAAAGCAACATTATGTAGAAATTGGCATTTTGATTGATTTGGCGCCCCCCACAGTTTCTGAGTGCAATACCGCTGTCAGGCGTAATGTAGGTGCTACTACAAACAAAACTAATTACATCATCACAATGTTATGTGTTGAAAACTTGTATGTTGAAGTAAACATGTATGTAACGCTGTGATCCTACCCTCTCACTGAAGTTACATAGTGCAGAAACAAGTGATAGGGGGGCGGAGTGGCTGAGACACCATTCACCCTATTACAAGGAAGACCCTATTCTAGTGATGTAAATGCCAACACTCCCCTGGTTCTGCCAATCCAGACTGCTAGCTGCATGGCTAACTGGGCTAGCTAACAACAGCTAGTTAGCAACTGTTAGTCCTGTTAGACTAATTCTTACATATTGCACCTTTAAAACATTGAAAAACAACCAGACCTTTGTTATATATTTTTTTCAGTTGTGTACTCACATTATCCCAAATGTTCCCACCGAGGTAACAGTGCATCTCATTTGTTTGCCTGTTGCTTTAACTTATGGGAAAACACCAGATGATATGGCCGAGAACTCCCACGATCCCACATTACGTCATGATGTCATCAAACTACATCTTTTGTTTTCATTGTTTTGAATTAGAGACCCCAAGGAGCAGAAATTACAGACAGTGCCTTTAGGGGTAATAATACATTAAGTTGGTAATTAAGCATGAATATTTGTAATCGAGTTAATTTGAAAATAGTTTTGTTGAGTGCTGCAAAAATGAATGAAAGTATTTTAACCATATGGACTTGTTTCAAAGGCTGATTCACATACTAATTTATTTATTTATGTAATTTGTAGGGGACCATTTAAAATTTTTAACATAAATGTTACCATTTTAGCTTAAGGCTAAGTCTAAGCTGTCTCGTTGCAGGTCACATGCACAGTGACAGGACAGATCTTTAAAAAACAGGACATACACGAGGACACATAATACAATGTTTCACACAAGTACATCACACACATCCACCATGTCAGCAACAAATGGCAAAACCAATAAAATGCAGTGTCAGTGGTTAACTTCTAGCAGAATTTGGCTTAAAATGCAGATCAGTAGTTTAGGTTCATGTTCCTCTGCGACACCCACGCCCTCTGTCTCAGTCAACCCATGTAAAATGTGGCTGATCAAGCGGCTGGGTGTGAAGTGACCAATGCTGTGCCAGAGAGAAAAGCCAGAGCTGGAAGTCAGGCCTGTCCAGTTGGCCAGGTCAAGACATCTGAGTCAGACATACAGCAAATGGCACGCTGTCTGTCTCGCGTTACCACTGTCAGCGAGGGGGCCGAGGAGCTTTTCACCAACACCAACGCCAATTTCAATGGGGCTCCACACACACACTTACACGCACACACACAGGAAGAGCATGCAGGAAGTACCTCATCACCACACTGTTTCTATTTCCCAGAGCTGCAGCCCAGAGCTGAAACGACCGCAACGTTTTCCCCTTGTGAATGAACTCATCTTTGATAGTGAATAAAATATCTCTCCCTGTCTTCTCTCACACACCCACACACACAGAAAGAAACAAATTAATCGCTGTTCAAACACCACCAAATAGGGGCTGTCTGACTTTGTTTACATTTGTCAGACACCCTGGAGTCCTGTCTGCAGTGAAGCTTCTTCTTCACTCACACATGTACTGTATATCCAAGTTACATAACAAACCATAAAACTGATAAATCAAAGAGCTGCACAGCCAGTTTCTGTAAGCCGCCTCTTTCCCCAACATAAACCACAGTGTGTCACTAATGCGTAGGTCAGAGCCGCAAAGGCCTGCCAGGGTTTTTAGTAGCCTTGTAAATATTAAAGTCGGCTTGTAAAGTTTCATAAAGTGCTGAAATCTCTAACAGCTAATTTCTTTTTACTGTCAGTCTGCGAAAAATTACAAAGCTGTTGATGTGAAATCCCGTGTAGATTGACAAGTCATCTTATTACATGTTCAAAGAGTTTTAGCAGTAGGCTGTGGTTCATGCTCTGGCCTGCCTGGTGGTGGTGTGTTCGGGGGAGGGAGACGGGGGCTACATGATGTCTGTGTGGACTATGACACAGGCAGTTACCACTAGAGGGCAAAGCAGCTCCAAAAATCTCTCCAGACTCACACCACCCTCGATTGTTTGTGACTGCTGAGATATTGGAGATGAAAAAAGGCTATGTTTGGCAGATCATTCATTCAGCAGGGTGTAAATTACTAATTACAACATGTAATATATAACACATAAATCCTCAGTAAAATGAATGTTTGTCACAGGAACGAGTCAATGCATTTTCCTCAATGAGACCTTTACATCAAACTAGCCTGATGGCTCATTTTTTAGGAGGAAGAATCTCTTTTTATCTAAAATTACAAATGACTGCCTGTTTGTAACACATCCTGCTGTTGCATAGTTCACAGGTCAGTGCACCCTCTTGCTTTTAAGCTTGCCGTCTTTGTTGTGGCACAGTTAAAGTTGAATGAAAACAGGACTGCAGACCTATAAATAAGACAAATACTGTATATGCTTCATAGACACAGAAGATGCTGAGATGTATTGTATTAAGTGCTTCCTGTTGTGCAGGGATGTGCCATGGCTGTGGTGTGAAGCTGGATCCACTGGTCTGCAGCTGCTCCCCTTGGCTGTGCTGTGCTCCACAGAGAGCCTCGCTCTGCTCCTGTGAGTCTGGGCCTCAGGCCCCACAGCCACCTGGGCCACAGGGAGAAGGAATGCGCTGACTTAATGATGCACCGTAAATCAGACGAGCCACACAGAGATCCCGGCACTGCCATTGGACGGCACAGTGCCTCTGAAAGCCCGGCCCACTCTGAACTCGAGCCCCTGTACAAAAGGCATGTGGAAACATAGTATGTGGGTCCACTCACAGTCGCTTTGAACAGGAACGTGTTCTGCACTGCTACGCTCTCTCGGTTGTTCCACTTCTCCAGTCACCTCTGCAGAGGTCGAGGAGGTCTCAGCGAGGCAAGACAGAGAGCAGGAGGGTTGAAACTGAGTGCGAGGAGGAGATCTTACCCCCTCAAGGCTGATGGGAAACTAGTTGGGGGCACGGAGGGGCTGAGCACTGAGGCAGACTGCCATAAGTGATTGCAGCTGCTGCTGAGGCCTTGAAGTTGGCTACAATAACATCCAGCCAAGTCAGGCAGATGACAAGGTGTGAGGGAGCCTGTTTGTTTTAATCCTGCTGTAGGTGCCAACTCTGAAGTGAGACGCCGGGGGTAAATACAACAACAGAGGTGCATCCAGAGTGCATCTTGTTCCGCTTAATAGTGGGTCATCAATGTGTATCAATAGTCTATTGACAAGTTCATGTTCTTATAGGAGGCTCTCAGGAGCCTTCATTGTTATTCTGGTAGAATTCAGGCAAAATGAGCATGTTTCATGCTTTACACTGTTAATGATCTGCAGCCACTGTAAACAGTGTTGTAAAAAGTACCCAAAAGTCTTTCTTGAGTAAAAGTAAAGATATAAACTTAAAATATTACTTTGGTAAAAGTAAAAGTCACCTATACAAATAGTTCTTGAGTAAAAGTCTTGAAGTTTCTGATATTAAATGTACTTAAATATGAAGAGTACAAGTAAAAATAAATTATACTTACAGTATATTTACATGTATGTATATTCTGTACTAACTGTACTGCTGTATTATCATATCCGATACTCAGCATTTTCCTGATCATGGGAATCTTTTTTTCCCCTATCCAGTCGTAGATAAAATAAATGTATTTAATAATGTTCTACTTTAGCTCTGTTACAGCAATCTGCAAAGTAACTAGTCACTAAAGTTATCAAATAAATGTAGCGGAGTCAAAAGTAAAATATTTTCTCCAAAGTTGCACGAAATGGAAATACTCTAGAAGAGTACAAGTGCCTCAAAAGTGTACTTAAGGACAATACTTGAGCAAATGTACTTATTTCCCCTCCATCCCTGACTGTAGATATAAAGAAATTATTAGTTACATAATTTAGCTGTTGCCAACCAAATTGCAGGAATAAGATGCAACTTAGATCCAATTTTCAATGTTATCTTGTGACAGTGCTATGTTTATGGTCTGGTTAGGTTTAGGCACTAAAAACCAGTTGGTGAGGGTTAGGAAAAGTCATGTTTTGCATTAAAATACCTTCTTTCATTGCCACAAACACGGCTGGAAATTGTCCCAAAGTCTCATTAAAAACATCCAGTGGTTTCACACTTACAAACATCAAATCGCAGGCAGCCTTCTCGCTTGTAACTCCAACACCATCCAGTCCACCTCCCGATATGAAAGTCAGGTCATATAAATGTACAGTTAATGTGATGACACATTTTGTTGCACATGCATTAAATGTTATATTCAGTAAACTTTGTGTGAAGAATAGCATCCTAATAATCTAAACTAAACTAAGCATCTCTCCAGTTACAGTGTATTTCACTGTATTATTATTTATTTTTCAGGGTACTCAGATGGCCTAAACTGCACAGATGATGCACCTCACAAGGAGTTATTTCAATTCACTGTGCAGAGCTCCTGTTTCTTCCTCTCAGGCAGCCTATTCTGCATCGAGTCTGACTTAAAGGAAGCGTTCACAGCGCAGTAGTTGCAGCAGCAGCAGCAGCAGCAGCAGCAGCAGAGATGTTTGTTGGTGGTGAAAGATGCTTCATTTTTCTCCCCAGGACTAACTTCTCCATGCAGTGTGGGACAGGACTAATGACAGTCATGTTAATGATGTTGACACTCCCACCAGCGCCAGCCAGCGTACAGTAATGAGGGGAAGTAAATAGCAGGTAGCTGACAACACGGCTGCTTCCGCTGCCACACAACTAATGATCCTTTTCACACCGCCTGAACATACTTTGTAAAGATGACAGCACACAGTTTAGGAGGGTAAATCCTGCCTTTCTTGCACCTTCACTCCACCTGTCAGCGGAGAACACCTCTGTTAAAACATGATCACGTCTACATCTGTATTGTCCTCCAGAGATCCAACAGGGGGAACAAATGATCTTACAAACTGATCTGCAGCTATGTGGAGGCCCGATCTTTCATTGAGGATTAACTCTACTTATCCTGTAAAGCCCAGCGGGCAGAGCATGGCATTAACACTCAAGGGTTACAGATTGTGTTACCACTATATCACCCGTGGTTACAGCAACATCTCTATCGTGAGGGGCTTTTGTGTTGAACAGTGCCAGAACGTTGAACCAGCTGACAATTTTTATGCATATTATATCGAAACACGCCACATCTGCTGCCCAGCATGTCGTTGAACTTGATCGAACATCTGCATCTGGATCAGAAACACCCCTCCAGATCATGTACAGATATCAGAGAACTGAGGGGGAGAATTAAACAAAGTAATCTGATACAGTGGAGAAAAGAGAGAGAAGAAAAGAAAAATGAGCAGAGTAAGTCTTTTGGTTTACCTGCTGTGCTCCTCTCATATGTGAGGGTATGTGCCTGCGTGACCCCACTCTGAACTCCAAAGTGAAAAATTCATTCACCTCGGGAGCGTCTGTACAGCATGTGAAGATTGATGCGTGTGGCAGAACACATGAGTAATGATGTCAACAGTCATCTCGGCAGTGGCGGCCATTATTATCATCTCTAGCATGAAATGACATGGGGCCTAATCTGATCCCTAAACAACCTATCACAGCATACCCAGAGTACTCTGCCTCTGCCATGCTCTGGGCTCACACAAAATAATTTACATACTGGAATCAGTGGGACTGTGAGATCCTCGGTATTAATGGCTTCCGCGAACAAAAATGATCTCCATGTTGCAGCAGCATATCTCACATACAGGACATGGTAGATGTTCTGCCTAGCAGCATGTGATATCTCATGTGATGAGCATCAACCCCATTTGCCAGTGGCCGTGCCTGAAGCCACAGAGCATAGGAAAATGCATGAATCTGCCCCAGCAGCTGAGGCCCTGAATACCACACCGTGACACTCGCTATAAGCAGACATCATTGATCATTGTGGAAAAACACAATGGGCCTCATTTTTTACAATGTATAAAGATAATTCACATTCTATTAATTTGACGACATCTAAGATAAATCATCTAATCTGATCATCTCTTTCAGCTGTTGAATACACGCTCAGTGTGTGTTTTTTATGTGTTGACCCAATATTTATGGCTCCCAAATACTGTCAGACCTGAAATATTTCCTCAACCTCATGCTTGCGTTGTGACCAGTTTTGTTTGTTTGTTGGTTGGTGTGTGTGTGTGTGTGTGTGTGTCTGACTGAAACAGACAGACACACATACTGAAGGGGTTGGATGAGATGGGGGGTTGGAGTTTCCATCAACACTGTGTCTATGGAGGCACAAGGACTCTCTGACCCTCCTGTGAACTTTCAGGGGGGTTGCAGAGGCCACCAGAGGGGCCAGAGGTCAGCATTCATGCACATCACAAACAATGCACTGCTTTTGCCCACAGCACAGAGAGAAGACAGTCACCACAGGCTGCTCATACGAGCCAGCATGTAATTATGCTTTTATCTGTTGAGTATTCATGGTTTCTCATTCAGTTTTTGCTTTTTCCACAAAAAGAATCATAATCAGTTGTTACAGAAAAGATATGTATAGTACACATCAAATGAATATAAATACCTCAGTAACAATATTTATATAATGTATACGATAATAAATAATAACTACTTCCTAATTAAGGCCTGCAAAGTCATTAGACTCACAGACTGCACAATGCAAAAGTCATGTATATTAGATTAGAAAACAACAAACAAAACAACTATACCACTACCACTATACATATGTGTGTTTATGCATGATGTGGCCCAAGGTATTGTACTGTGTATCATATATATGTTTATTTTACAGTATTTATGTCATTTTGTATCATTTTCCATCTACATTAGACGGTGCTGCAGTAACATGTGCATTTTCCACTCTGGTACGGTGGTCCTGAAGGTCAAAACACAATGACATTTCAGGAAACAACAGGAAATGGGAAATTGTGTTTACTGTAATGTTGTGTATTCTGAAATGTTGTGTTTTGACCTTCTGGGCCACCATATCAGAGAGAAAAACGCAACATTTCACAAAACACAGCAATATATCAGAGAGCAACAGGAAATAGAAGGTGCTGTTTACCGGATGTTTTTTTCTTCATATATCTTTTATGTTTATGTTTTATGAAACATTGTTGTTTTTTGACTTGAGGGCCACCATACTCTGGAGATCAATAAAATCTTAAAAATGGCACAGTGATTAAACCTGGATGGACTGGACCATCAGATGTGTTAAATGCTTATTGAATTGCTTGAGCACATGTTGAACTACTAAGCATCCTCTGAATTATTCAGTTAAATCAGCATATGTTTATTGGTGCATGATACAAAATGAACAATTCTTTTTATTATAGCAACTTCTTTATCAAATTTATATGAAACAGACCTTATATCTGGATTGTGTGCACATGCATAATTGTAAAATAAAAAACAAAAAGAAAACATATTTGTGCTACATAATGCTAATTCTTCAATAACAAAAAGAAATCTCAAATGTCATTATAGCTGGTTTCCATCTTTTACTTGTTAGAGCAAACACCTTGCATCCCTGAACAAAGAATTCACACATCACAGCACCAATAAATCACGGCATGGTCATGTAAATGTTAAAGATCCAAACATAGTATGTGCTGGTGGGTGGTAAATTGTTATGTCAGCACAGAGCTTTGCTGAGAAAGGAGTGCAGAAATGTCCATTTTGCCCTTGTGGCAACATGTGCACCTGCTCTGCAGTCTCCGGCTCTGTAATGTGGTGGATCTGAAGCCCGCTAACTAACCGGGAGAGGGAACATCCGGCTCGTCGCCATGTCTGCTGCCGTACTGAGGAGTGGGCTGACAATGAAGAGACAGAAGGACGCCAAAGGGATGTGTCTGTTGCGGAACGATAGGAGTGACTAGCTCAGCTTTGCATGGCCCAGTCATATGTCCCCCCTGCGTCCCCCCGAGGCCCTGCGAAATGCTGAGCAGCAGGAAACCAGCACACCAGAACAGACAGGCCCAGCGGTGCACCCACTCCACAACAACACAACAACATATCCCACAACCGCAGCCGCTCCTGACACACGCACATACGAACATCTGCACATACAAGCACATTAGGAAAACTGCAGTACAAACCTCACAATTGTTTTGCTGAAAGTGAACGCAACTCTATGACTCAGAAAGAAACTTAAACTCAGTAAGATGCTGCCAGTTATTTGTGGGTGTGTGTGGACTCAGCAGCAGCAATTAAACACATTTTCCATAATGTGCATTAAAAGCAGCTCTGACTTGTATTCCTCCTCTAAACCACTAGGGGGTAAAGCTCCCCACACTAGATGTCTGCTGATGTATGCAGCAGGTCTAACTGCAACTAACCCTGATCCCCCGGACCAGACCTCCCTCTGCTCTGTTATCCAGCGGTCTAAATGAACCAGTCCACCTCCGCCAGATTATCATGATGTAAGGCTCTCCTAATTGGATTCTCCGCAGAGTAAGGACTTGTTATTGTAATGCGTTATCTATTCTCTAGATTTCTCCTGCAGCATCTGGGAGATGTTGTCATTCCAATGATAAACACCATTTTCACTTGAGCCTTTATTACTAGACACCGTGTGCGAGAAATGGAGATAAATGAGCGCGAATCCCCGAGCTCTGATATGCTACTATAAGCCTTCACCTCCTGTACACCCCAACACTCTGCCAGCGGGCCTCGCCTCCACATGGGAGATGCACCGGCTAACAAATGACCAGCAGGATTACACACTTTGAGCAGGAGGGAAAATTGTTTTGTAACCACACATTGAGGAAACACTCCTTAAGAAAAATACATTCACTGTTTGACTGTCTGGCCTCCCTAATCCTTATCTAAACGGTGGAGAGATTGCTCACTGAAATATTTCTTTACTCATATATTATAATCAGGTTGTGCACTCACTGGTTTGGCTCCATGACATGAAAGAGGATATTCATCTTAAAGTCCAGTAATATGATGAACTGATGCTCCCCCTGCCTTTTTAGGAGCCACGTTTTTGAGCGGACATTGATGCAGTGCGAGAGATATGAGGAAACATAAAGGGACCCTATGTGACCTTCAGTGAGAGTGATTGCATTTGAATAAGCTTCACATCTGTTTTAGTCAGCCCAGTGGCCAGAATAAAATCATGACATTTTATGTTTCTGCAAATCACGGCTACGTTAGAATTGGTACGCAATTTGTGATTTGACATTTCTTCAATACATGTCATATCAGGATCACATTGTTCACATATTCATGTATATAAACTGACTTTAATGTTTTGAGGTAGAGGGGACCGTAATGATGTTGTAAGCAAGAAACCACTGGATATTTTTAACAAGACATTGGGACAATTTCCAGCCGTGTCAGTGGCAACATAACTTGCTATTTTTGATCAGACAGCTGCGAGGTGTGTCAGTTGCCAAATGAGAGACCGCGGTTTGAGACAGCATTTCACCATTTGTAAGCGTGAAACCACTGGATATTTTTAACAGGATGCTGGGACAATTTTCAGCCATAATAATATTGGCAACATAACTGGATATTTTTGAGGAGACAGCTGCTGTGCATGTCAGCTGCCTAGCGAGAGACCACTGTTCGAGATGGCGTTCCAACATTTGTAAGTGGGAAACCACTGGACATTTTTAACGAGACGTGGGGTAAATGGCTGCCAAGCAAGAGACTACTGTTAAAGACAGCATTTCAGCATTTGTAAACATGAAATCACTGGCTACATCGAGACATTTTCCAGCTGTGTTAGGAGCAACAAAACTGGAAGTTTTATGCGACACCTGTTGGGTAAAATGGCTGCCAAGCAAGCGACCACTGTTCGAGATTGCGTTTCAATATCTGTAAGCGTGAAACCAGTGGATATTTTTAACAAGATATTGTCACGTTTGAGGCAAAACCAGGTATTTTAAGCCAAAACATGATCTTTTCCTAACTGTAACCAATTGGGTGTTGTGTCTAAACTCAACCAAAACATGAAATTGAAACATAGAGGGAGATTCATGTAGGTGTCACTGTTCAAGATGACTTTTCGACAGTGTGTGATATCACTGGGTATTTTTAACAAAATGTCAGGACATTTTTCAGTTGTGTTTGTGACAACAAAACTTGTGACAAGATGTAGTGATGTTTACAGCCATGCATGTGGCAACAAAACTGGGCCTATAAATGAGAAGTCAGGACAATTTCCAGCCGTATTTGAGGCTTTAAAACCAGGTATTTTAAGCCAAAAAAAGATATTTTCCTAACCCCAAGCACGTAGTTTTTGTGCCTAAATTTAACCAGACCAGTGTTGTCACAACATAAAATTGACAATTGACCGTAAAGAAATATAAAGTTTCAACATATCTGTGGTTTGCAAAAAAGTACACCGCCAGCATTTATTCTGGTGATGTTGTAGGTTTTTGTAGGCTGGAAAGTCAGAATAACACTTGCTGATGTCCTGGTGTGACTCCTGACCCAGTGCCCTCATGACTCAAAACTCTTGTGTTGATGTTTGACAGCAACATAGTGTAGGACACCACCTTACTGCATGCAAAACGACTGTCCACTGCCACAATGAAAATAATCTTTTTACATCGCAAGTCATCTCGGAATCTAATAAGAGCAGCAATTTTTGGCCCACCTTAACCTGGTGGTGAACTCTATAGTTAATACGCAGCGGTTATTATTTTACCATCAATCAACAGCGAGGCAGGCAGGGCGCTCTCTCACCTCACAGCGCTGCCTTGCAATCTAATTGTGCCCGAGCTTCATCAGTTTCCAGAACAATCAATTCCTCCTCTAGCTGGATGCAGGCAGCCGTGCGCTGGTCCACTACGCAGCCTTTAATATGAGCTCCATCGTCCAGGCCTCCTAACCAGAGAGCCAGGAGGCAAGCTTCGCCGGCCTGACGGGCCCTGGCTGCAAACCTGTGTTCCATCATGGTTTTTTCTGTGGTTATCTCTCCTGACAGGTCGAGTCTCTCCGTGTAAGCTTTGAAAATCAAGATGTGGCGAGAATGTGATGAGACCCTTGAGGAAGTGGCTGAACTTTTGAACCGGTGTGCGGGGACAGTTGGGGCTCCACAGACAATATTAAGTGGCCTACTGCCTCGGAGCTGTCACTAATGGGGTAAACATTGACATACGAGCGCAGTCTCAAACAGCCATTCATCTGAGCAACTTCGCTAACCTTGAGAGGAAGCAACAGCCTCCTGTCTGTGACAATCCAAAACAAATAGAGAATAGATGATTTTCATAAACACATTTTCCAAGAGGAATCACGCTTGACTAAGATGCATGAGCCCCGAAACCACACACTGTGTATCTCTCTCTCTCTCTCACTCTCTGCACTGTAAAAGTTATAAGTGTATTATGATATTGTATTTATCACAGTACAATAAGTGCACACCTGTCTAATAAGACACTCATTTGTATTTCAATAACAAACTTTTCCCTCCTGTTTTTTTTATGGATGTGCTTGTCAGGAAAAAGGTTTATATTCATTTATTTTGCTAATTCATGCGAGAATCTCACTATAATGACACGAGATGTAATGAAGTAACCCTGTGATGTGTATCAGAACCCTCAAATGTCCCCTTTGGGTTTTCGGCTCACACAGTGTGGTAAACTTATTTGTTATACGTGTGTCATTGCAGCAGATGAAGACATATGGCTCTTTTAAAGCTGCTAACAATACCAATCAATAATCATGAATGTCTCAGTATTGTCATATTTCATAAATCAGCTCCATTGTTTCAGGATGACAGTGATCATTCTCTACAGACTCGCAGCGTGAATGCATGCAAATAATCCTCATCTTGATCATGTGAACTGACCACACTGACATCTAATATTTTATGAGGTCTAATAGTCCTGTAAATCTGTGTGTGAGATTTAGGGACCGGCAGGCTTTACGTGTGGAATAATCCTTCACTTCATGTGACAGCAGGAGTAAAGAGGCTCACACTGAGTTTGAGACAGATCTCAGATTTACATGCATGTTAGAAACATTTTCAACCTGCTTTGCTCATCTATCTGCTCCCTTATGGTTAACCTAACACCAATCCAACATCCCATAAGTGTTTTTTTTTTATTCAGCCTACTTAGACCAACTTGTCTGCATGTCGAGGAGTTACTATTTAACAGTAGATTTATGTTTAAGAGCACAGCGGGATAACCTGCTTGGCAAACTGTGCTGGTTCCCAGCCAAAGCTATCTGTAACACACACTTTGAATCAGGCTGAGCGGGGAAAACAAGTGATATTGTCACCAAGCGTGTATTTTTTTGTACTAAATGAAGGAAATGCTCACACGGACACAAACTGCGCCCCTGTGCGGAATGAGAGCTTCCTCTCGAATACAGTAGGCGATGATGGACGAAAGCGAAATGAATACACACAACACCTCACGGACACATTCACACCCCAAAAATAACAGAGAGGCTCTTCCTCGTGCTGCTACACAAAGCACAATTGAGAGTGATGTGTGCTGCAGTCAGGCAAAGGTTGAAGTACGTGGGAAAAAGCACAGGCACATAACCGCCGAGAGGCGTTCAGCAGGAGAACTATCAGTCACTGGAGTTTTCGCAGGGCCGTGACAGAGCAGCTAAAAATGACAATCTAATAGCAAGGATGACATTTTGTTTAAAAACGTGATGACAGAATGATCCCATGTCTCTGTAACTGTAGCTGCTGCCTGGCCAGGAGTCAGCCATTATTCTCTACTTAGCCACTGTCTGTCTTGGTGGTCACCGTGAGTGCTGCTTGTAATGGGCTATGATGAGTTTGTATGACTTATGATAGGATCTCCCATGTCAAGCCATGTCATGCAAATATTTATGTCAAGTAGGAGCACTTGAGTATGCGAGCACATGCTCTGATAGATGTGAATTCCCTGTTGGCGCTGGAATGATAGAACGTTTCTGAGGCTGTGGCCTACTTCCTCCAGGCCTGGCCACCAGCACCGTGCCAGGGCACTGCCCCCCTCTTCCTCTGAGAGATCCTGTGATTGAGAGCGCTGAACATGGTGTTTACTTTGGCCGCACCTCAGAGAGAAGCAGATGGAGGGAAAGAGAGAGAGAGACAGAAAAAAGATAGAGGAAGAGAGGAGCAGGCACCAATCTCAACATCTCATTTCTCAACAGGCAACAATCACTGTCTTCCCTGGGCTTATTTATGCCTCCGTGTTGCTGCAAAACCCACATTCAAACTGCAGGCAAGTGGCCAAAAACATTTACAGACATAATATGATCTAATGGCATCGAACCCAGTGTTGGTTTGTGGTATTTGTGAGAGTCAGCTTTATTTATTCACTGTTGTAAGCAGCATTTAAAGGGAGTAATTTGAAGTGTGGGAGCTGATAAATACTAGTTGTGTCCCCCCATTGTGAGGGAGCGGTCTAAGTGGTGAACTCTCTCTTTCATCCTCTTCCATTGCCTGTGGCTTTCTCAAGCGTCAACATTCTTCCACTTATCTTTATAGCCATTAGCGCTGTCAGCCTCCCTGCGTCTCTGCTCAGGCTCACTGCGAAGCCCTCCACGAAAATTCCATGAATATCTGTTGACAAGCGGGGATGCCTTAAAACGTAAGTCGCAAACAAATTGAGTTATTTGTGTTTCCTGAGGAGGAAACAATGACGGACACGATCTGGAGAAGGAGCGTGATGGCCTTTGGTTGCCCCTCTGGTCTGGTAGCAAACTCGCAAACAAACAACAGTACAGACTGAGAGTGTAAAGTAAAGTGGCCTCTCAGTGACTTGTCGAGGGCAAGTTGGAGGTGGGAGGATTCTTCGGTGTGATGATACATGTGATAACAAACTGACAATCAGTGTCATCTAAATATAGACTGAGTTGAATGAACTCATTCAACAAATATGTCACAAGCTGAATTTTTCCTTTTTCAAGATTTTAAGAAAATAATGCTACATGTGAACAGGAAATGTTCATTTGGCTTTATTCACAATGAATGAAAATTTCCACATGTGAAAATGGAAATTTCACATGGATGGAAATTTATATTCTTGTAATTTGAATTACATACATGTTCATGTTTTTGTTTTCACATGTGGGGACAAAATATGGCACATTAAATTATGTGAAATTTTCTCCTTCACATGCATTGACTATCTTCACATGTGAACAAAAATTTTAACACGTGAATAGATAATATTGTCACATGTGAACTGGATATTTTCATAATAGTAATTTGCTTTTTCACATACAATTGAACCCACTATAGATCATATTAATATGCAGCTTTTGATCTATTTATTGTCATGTTAAGTCGTATCCATCATGGCATACTATAAATATACATATTTTGTTTGTTGTAGTTTTCTTTATATGGTCAAGCAAATTGTTAAATTAAGTACATCTAAACACTGTCACACATTATTATTAAAATGTAATATATACTATTTATTAGGCACACTGAGATAAAACTAATGCAGTCTAATACAACAGTCCTTTATAAGGGTTCTAATGTTAAGTTTTAGAGGTGTTGATCAACTGTATGATTAATTTAGAGGCTTCAGTTTGTGGTGGTGTTGAACAGTATTGTGTTACACTGAGAAGTGTTCCTAATATTTTGTCCACTGCATTTATATCAATCAAGGTAGACTGACTGTTATAAATACCTCTTATATTACACTTAGAGCAACATTTGCACAGATGCCATAGAAGCAACTTGTTATTGTTATTTTCCCCAGAAGTCTTGATTAGTGGAGCCTTTTCATAATTTATTATATTTGTCTGTCGTCAGCGTTGTTGACAGATGCCTTGTCTTCTGTAAACTCAATCCACCTTCAGGCACAAATAAAGTAACCTGAAGTCAGCCTATGCCTACCTTCATCAACACGAACAATGTGGACATAATATTAAAAACACCTCTCAGTATAATGCAACAAATTGAACAGCACCTGATATAGCCTCCTGAATAATCATGAATGAACACCTCTAAACAAATAACATTATAACTTTCATGAGGGTAGGATTTATTACTTCAAAGTCAAAGTGTTTATTGTCATATGCACAAACACGTTTCCCTTTACAATAAAACTCTTCCTTTGCCTTCCACTATGAATATGGGGTATTTTAGTTTTAGTTTGGTGTACCTAATAAACTGGCAGCTGAATGTCTGTCCCATGTTACAGTATGCTGCAAAATATAATCTGAGAGAAACACCAAGAAACTATTTGCTTGACAATGTAATCAATACTGAAAAAAAAAGATGCCAATATCACAAGCAAATAAACACATAAATAAAAATCAGCAAATTCATGATATTTTCCTTGTTGATATTCTTCATCACTGAGGAGGATGATGGTCTCCACCCCTCACTGACTACTGAAGTACTGGAGGAGTCCTATAGGGGGAGTCTGACATCATCTCTGTGTGTGAGGAGGAGACACACACACACATATACATATACACACACACAAACACACAATGGACCACACACTGATGGAATGTGCAATCCTGTCATCAGCTTGTAATTACAGACTTCAACCAGCAAAATCCAACCTTCAGAGTTAAAAAAGAAAAGAGGAAAAAAACATTCTTCGCTTTCTGCTGCTGGTGTGACATCATTCACACCTCTCCAGCAGTGCTCTGAGTGGAAAGAGGCAAACACACCTCTAATTTTACACTCTGTTGTGAATCTTACAAGCCATTTAGGTCCAATTAGAACAAAGGAGAGCCACGCGACTTTTTAAGCATTCTCCTCTTAACCCAGCTGCCTTCAGCTATTGCTGATAGTCTAATCCTTGGGTGTAATAGAATTTCGGGCAGACAACACGAGGATTTGACTAATCCCCTATTAAGGACCTCTGTAATCCTCTTGAAAATCCTTTGTATACACACCGGGTTAAATACTGTAGCAGCAGCAGAGGTCAAAAGGATTAACCTCACAGAAAGTGATCTGATGGTGTTAAAGTAGAGCAAGTTCAAAGGTGATTTTTGGCTCGAGTACATGTGAAATGCTAGATTTCACAACAATTATTAATGTTGTCAATTTAATAACACCAACTGCACACTACAAACAAGTTTGTACACGTGTCATGTAAATATTTCTTAGAGATATAATTGTACTATTTCAATGCAAGTTTTGAACATGAAAACTGAACATAATGTAAACAGTGATACAGTTTATTTAAGCACAATTTGCATAATTACATTTTAATGTCTCTTTTTTTTGTCTAATGTGCACATTTTTCTCCCATAATCTGCTATCATTGAGTAATCATATTATTTCTGGTATTATTATTATTTAATTCCCGTGATATAACTCCCTGTGTGATGCTTAAAGTCCCTGAGAATTCCTCTGTGGATGGAAAACGTATATGCTCCATATGCTCGCTGGCTACTGATGTCAAGGCAGAGTGATTAGGTGGAAGTGGAGTTCATGTAAGCAATGGTGAGCGCAAATCGGCCCCAGATCTCCCCACAAGATGCTCGCACTCACTGAGCTCGCAGCACTTTACACGGAGCATTGAGATATGTGATATTAAGTAGACGGCCATAAAACCTTGTCTGGACCCATGTGGTCGGCTACAAGTAATAGGGAACAGTCAAATATATATTCAAGTTTTCAATGAAAGCCTGTTGAAAGTGTAATGATGTTAAAGTGCTGTCAGGGGAGTCCTGGCCTGATGTTTTATTGGCTGTTTATTTTATTGGAGGACTAGTCATGAATCTAGGTAGCCTTCAGTGATATTGCCACAGTGTGGTTGAGCCCCTCAGCCTGCATGAGAGATTTTATTAGCCAAACATTTGTTTCTCCATACTCAGAGCACCGAGGACTATGTCTTTCCAGTTCAATGGTGAAAATAGCAAACAGATGTGTGTTCGGTCTTTAGCCTCCTCTACACATCAGTGTGTTACTGTGTCCTTTATGGTGTTTTATTTACACTAAAATGCAAAATTTTACAGCCATAACAACAATATATAGGTCTCTACTTTTGCTCCAAAGCTGTTTATGATGGAGAAATGGGTAAAATAAAATGTGCAGTTATGGTTAATGCACTGTATGTACTCTGTGTAATTAATTCTGCACTGAAGTCCAACAGAACCTGAGTTAATATCACAGACAACATGAGTTTCTGCTTGCATGGAAAGCCGTGTGATTGTTTATGAGTGTTTCAAAACCCCGGGGATAAAATAATCATTTTCACCACAACGCAGAATGCTCAGTTCCATAAACGTGGATGGGCAATTTCTGTTTCATTTTCTCAGCTCACTAACTGTTGGCTACACTGCAATATGTGATAACTACAGCAGTAATATTTGGTCTTCGGGACTAAATCCATTACAATGAGCATTTGCATAATACGGCGGTGTCGTTGAACAAATGAGGAATATGTAATGAACCAATCTGTGTGTGGGACAGAATGAACACTGCAACCAAATATGTAATGATTTCCACATGGCTGCACATCTGACGAGAGCAACAAAAGCCCTCACTGTGCCTTATGAATGACCCTGATCATACAGTTGTCAGTCTGGACAGCACTAAAATGCATCAGTGACCTCACTGGCAGGAAGTGCTGTAAATTTGGTAAGCATCAGGTGTGCGTCTTTAAAGCCAAGTCAGTGCAGAACACGTAATCGTCCAATAAATACTTACTAGCTGTTTGCACAAACTGACAGGTCGGTGACTGATGTGGTTGCAAGAGAGTGGGCTGAATGGATGGCACAGATCAGCCCGATGAGGTCAGAAAGCAAAGCTCTCGCTGCATTTGGCCCAGCTGATCTCCAATTAAACAGGGCATTGACATAACACAACGGAGCAGACCATGTGAGCCACCTCTGGATCACCAGCCAAGACATGTCACACACACCTTCTTAGCTTTCACCGCAAGCCCACGAAGGGAACAAAAACACATGCAAGCAGCGCAGGAGAAATGCTTGCACCTAATTTTGTCTTTAAATCCAGACAAAGCCACTGGAAGCACGGTGGAGGTTCATCCCAGGAGGACTAAGCTCTGATGTTGGGTACATGATCTAGTTTCTGTGCAGGTCTGTACCGCTCAGGCAGGCCCCCGTGGGGAGGGAACAGCGAAACTCTTTAAAGGCTTCCTTGGCTATCACATTTCTAGCTTCAAAATACGGAGCCCCCGGTCAATATATCTATGACTATTATCTATCAATTAATACATCTGTCTCCATTGTAGGGGTCCGCTGCCCTGCTAGCGGCCTGACCAGGCTGTGAACTCTTGCATTCCTAAAAAACACGGTCATCCAGCCTCTGTAATTTGTCATGTTAGAAGTTGACAGTAAAAGGTCATCCACTCCCATCGCTGGAGGCAAGAAAAAGCACCAGGATGAAAGTGCACGTTCAGACGAAGGCTATTGCTGGGCTCTCCCTATTTGTATAAGACCGGGAAGACACACACACAGCTTTATCTAATCTAGACCACCTATCTGTCTTATACTTCCCAGACTATCTGAAAGCAGAAGCAAGAGCAGGTCCATTAAAAAGCACTCCAGCGACTAATAATCCACCTATTACATACCTTAAACTGAGCTGTGTTAATGTTTGTGAAGCATCAGGTTTGTGACAGCAGTTATAATGTGTGGAAAATGAGGCTTCTCTGTGCTACAAGTTTTGTTTGAATTCACTATCTGCAGATTTTAGACACTTTTCCATGACATAAAATTAAGGGTAGTTTGAATTGACGAAGGGACGATGTCTTACCGCAGATATCATGACATATCAGCAACCCTTCACCCAGCTGTATATTTTTTACGTTTTAGTATAGTTGCACACTTAGTTTCGAAGCCGACAAGCTATCCATTAAATCGGGCCACCTCTGACTCCTCTCCAAAGAGAGGGCAGCTCTGCCAACAGCTCATCCATCATGCACAATATCAATTGATTTCCAAACATAAACAGTGCATCTTTGATATAAGGGACAGCTGGATCAGAGGGGGCACGGCGGAGGAAATGCACTTATAGGGCATCACGGTCCAGCTCCTGTCTGCTGCCCTCTCTCCCCCAGACTGGCATGATTTAGCCGGGTCGCTCGCTTCCTGCAATTATTTTACTTCCGAAGCACAACAGCAACAGAGACAAGAGCGGCGTGACGCTGTGGGGTGGACTCTAATGACTCCTCCAGTTCACCTATAGCTGAGCCTGAACGACCATTAACCCATTACCTTCACTATAATGCAGTAATGTAACTTAAAACTTTTACTCAAGTATACTTAAAGTTATGATATGTAACATTTCTGCTTTAAAATGTCCAAATACTTTGACATTTGTTATATATTTTGTTGAGTTGTGTTTCCAACAATGTTCAAACACAGAGAAATCCAACATTTTATTCATGGTAACGATGCATTTACCATGCGTCACTATAACTTGGATAGAGTCAAAGACTGAGGAAGGAAGTCGGCAAACTTAACATGAATAAAACTTTTAAAACTTTATCTTGTCCGTAAATATTTCTGCCTGAGTAATGTAGGTAGATTTTCATCAGCAACCGTGGTTGTTTAACAATTAAGACAAGAACTCCCAAGATCCCATGCTACTTATGTCTTTTGTTTTGTTTTGATTGAGAGACCGGCAGAAATTACATCCTGTGCGTTTAAGTACAAATTTGAGGAAATTGAACTTTCTTTTCTTTCATGCGACTTTAAACATCTACTCCCCTACAATACAGAGGGAAAATGGCTTTTTTTACTTCACTACATTTACAATATATGACAAAGTTAGCCTACTAGTTACAGTCACAAGTCTTTTTGCTCAAAACATAAGAAGAGCTAATAGAATATGATGTTTTTTTTAAATTAGCATTTGAATCAGTGTGTGACTGGTATGTGCTCTTTATGATGAACTTGAACTATGATGAATTTTAATGCTGTAACAAAAAAAATACAGGCCTCTACTTTTGCTCCAAAGCTGTTTATGATGAAAATAATGAGTAAAATAAAATGTGCAGCTATGGTAAATGCACTGTATGTACTAAGTGTAATTAATTCTTCTGTTGGAGTCCAACAGAATCGGACAGCTTTAGTTACTTGTAACTGAATAAATTTAAATATTTAATGTTTAAATATTTAAATAAAATATTTCATGGCTCCTGCTTCATAGATTTCATAATTTATTTTAATCATTTAAATTTATTTTTTGACATTTTTGTACAAATATATCAACTGTGAAAATAATTGGCAGATTATTCCATGAAAATAATTATAAAAAGCAGTCCTATAAATACAAAATAGCTGCAAATTAGCTCCACCTCAACCAGCAACAACAGTAAAATCGGGTTTTATACTAATAATATTCATCTAATGATGTAATATATACATATATAGTATAATATATATAGTATTACAGTCACATGGGTGATTTTCTGCAATGAGTACATTTGCTTTAATACTTAAATACTTAAGAACATTTCTTCTGATTATACTTACATACTTACATACTGCAGGACTTCTACCTGTAACACTGTATCTTCTTTTGTATCTTTACAGCGGTATCAACACTTCAAGTTTCAAGTACTTTCATTTATATAGCACTTTAAAAGCGAACAGGTTTTGGACCAAAGTGCTTCACACAAACAGACGTATGTATACACATACAGGCAAAAAGACACGTGTGTGGTAAGGCATGATTCAAATAGAAGCAGGCAAACATAAAATCATGTAGGTGCACAGCAAATGTTAACGACTTCTAGTATAAATACCACGTCTAGTAAATATTTCTTCCACACTGCTAGAGTGCACCTATAAAACAGCAAACCTACACAAAACTATGCTGCTAATAGCATGGAGGTCAAAAAGGGTGTACGTCTCAGTCACCATGAAAGACACATAGCAGGATATTATATACGTATGAGACACTCAGTTTGTGCTACTGTGAGCACTTAGTGACTGTGGGTGATCACGTTAACAAGATGAGACTGTCTTCTCACCACGAGCCATTGTAATAATGAGGAAGATGTGGACAAACAGACAGGTTTGTGGGCAGCTTTTGACATCAGAACTCATTCTTCATTCTGACTCAAAAACGCAGCAAATAAAACAAACACATTCTGCCAATGCAGGAGAATAAAACGTGAGTACGTCCTGCTAAAACTGCATATAATTGGAGTGTTACTTTTATGGTCGGCATTTGTATTTTTTGTTTTTTATTCAGTCCTTTTGCCGTTACGTCCACACTCTGTGTCCACTACTCCTATCTTTCAATTATGAAATACGTGTATGTTTTATTAACTAGCCATTGATAATCCTCTTGAACATGATATGGAGCCATTCCGTTAAGCTACACTGAAATATTATCAATTATCGTGTTTTAATTTTTACCCAAGTGGCTCCCCTATCTCCACTTACATTACCCTCCTCTGCTCTTCCATGCAGCATTAGAGAGGCGTCATTAGTGAGGACCAGTGGGAAGGCTGCCCGCAGTAGAGCAAATGGAAGTCGTAAAGCAGCACTACTCATCGCATGGACATTACACATTGACCCTCCCAATCCCTCAGCCTCTGCAATTGGCTGACAGTGTGCACCAATGACACGGTAAACCACAGGCTTTTCAAACTCAATTTAGACCAACATTAATTATTCCTCTAAGTATTCTATGCCCCCGTTAATATTAGGATTCATAAACGTATAAGGGTTAGGGGCGAGCATGTTGTGGTACACTTACCAATGTGATGATACGATTCCCATTTGATGGTAGCTACCTAATTAAGACTAGCGAGCTGTGTACTGCAAGACTCATATATCTTTGTTATACCAGACAAATGCTCCCTTTGGTTCACGACCAGAGCAAGATCAGAGTTTTGTGATGACTGAAACTTCCAATAACTTTCATATAAAATTCACTCGCTGCTGTATGCGGAACTACCATACCTCCATGTCCATCTACATCTCGTATACCAGACAAAAATGAATTACCCGCAGTGCTAAATTGAATTTGTTGCAGCACAGCCTCAAATCCTCAGAATGTTTGGTGCCATAAGTGGATTAAAATCTCTACGTGATGTAAAAATATTCAATACAACTAGTGGGCGGCTCAGTTACAGGGAAATACTGCACTGCTGATGCACTTTAGGTTTGTCGTCTAAGGTGAGAAGGGTTCAGATTTTCTGCCCGAGGGCTCTGTTGTCCATTTGAACCCTTGGCCTTTGGTCCGGAGTTCAGAGGTGCAGACTCTGCTCCATCTCAGACATCCAATGCATTGCTCTGCAGGACTTGAGACTAATGGCGTCCCGTCTTTTAATGGACGATAGAAAATGTATTTGGCACGAACAGAGATATTTCTCGTGACGCCTCCAGGAGGAAAAGGAATTTCTTGTATGTCTGTACAGTATATACAGTATGTAACTGCAGGCTTGGGGAGTAACAGAATACATGTAACGGGATTACGTAATTAAGATACCAAAAATATGCAGCTGTGTTTTGTTTAAGCTACAGAAAAAAAAATGAATTAGCTTACAGATGCATTTAGTAAAAAAGAGGTTTACTAACAGAACTACAAGTTTTAAATAAAGAATGATATATCAGTCTGTAACCATGCACATATGCACACATCACATCACCTGTAGAGTCTCACACAACATCACTCTGGTCGTGAACAGAATACACACTTGTGTTTTAAGATTAAACAAAAGTCAATTAATTGATTTTATTTTCTCTCGTCTTTATTTGCACACGTTTGGTATTGTGGTAATCCAAAAGTAACAGAAAGCAATCAAGTTATTTTACTTGAATATCATGATACTTGGAATTCGTTACTGATGACATTTTTTAACAGGTAATTAACTGTATTGGATGCAATTTTTAAAGTAACTCTCCCATCCCTGCGAAACTATCACTTAGCAAATGACAAAAAACTGAACCGAGCACTGACCACAACAAAGTCTTCTCATGCTGTTACTATAGTTATTAGCATATAAGTAGCTGGCTAGTCAGTGCGAGACCTACATAAAATATGATACGTTAAAACCCAAAAAGACGCAGTAAACAAACTACTGATGGCCGATGCACCCTATTTTTCCCCTGATAATGTTACATTGCTAACACTAAATCTGTGTTGAATTTGGCAGGAGGAGAGCTTGTTAGCTGTTAGCTGTAAGACGGCAGTGGGCAGCAGATTCCTGTGGTGTGTTCGGCTAACATAGCTAATAGCTTACATCTGATGGAGCTAACAGCTAATGGAGCTAAGTCACACACAGCAGGACTGAGAGTTTGTGCTCAGAGGAACATGAAGTGTTTAACAGTTGATGAGCAACAGTTTGATGTGACAACACAACAAGTTTACAGTAAATAAATGCACTGAGGTCCTTCAGCTGTGTACAATGTGAAGGTAAAAGTACTTCAGATGCTGATAGTTTTTACTAACAACTACAAATGATAATAAACAACAAATAAGTAAAGTAAAAAGAAAACAACATTTTGATTTTCAGACAGGTTACATTTACTTTTGGATGGTTAAAACATTTTTTCCTGATGGTGGTGAATAAAGTTTGAGTGAAGCTCCATTGCTCAGTAAGCCAAAGCACTGATCACAGCTGTCTGCCTCATTGACACAATAATTAGAATGGATGGCAGGTCACAAGTTTATCGTCCAGGTCCAAATTAAATCTTAAAGTATTTAATGGTTTAAAGCACTATTTTCATTTTGGAAAAAGCTACTGTGGAGAAAACTTAGTCAGCATGTGGTTTGGAATGAGCCTTGGCCTGTCCCGAACACAGAGCAGCCTCTGCAAAGCTGCTGTTATTTATAGCATAATACAGCTGGTTCTTTTTACATGACCTTTTTCTTTTTTTTAAGGAGGGGTTGAACTTCATGGCCTGTGACGACTCTGACTTGAGTTCAGAGAGCTTCCACCCATGTCTGTGTACACAACTTGTTTCAGTCTCTCACACAAGACGACTATAACATCTGAAATAGCCTATAATTTTCCTTGATTCCTGACCATATTACACAAATCCTTCACTCCTGAGTTCATCAATTTGTCAATTCAAAGAGAAGGTCCTTGGTAGGCCAGGGGTGATATTACATGAGGGACTGATGTAATGCACCCTGTTGACATGTTTAGTATCTATGTAGGTCAAACACTCAATGTGAAAGCAGGTTCCAAGCAAGTCCACTGAAGCGATGTGTTTGTAATAATGTTGGAAAATAGTATGTTGGTCACTGTGTTTTCTTTAAAATGTATTGTTTCTACTTTATTTAAAACAGTTCAGAAAATCATAGCTTGCTTGTTAATTTAACTTAACTGAATACTGCCTACTACAAACACAGAACCTGCAAAAACTACAGAAACTGTGTGTTGTTTGTATTATTTTTGCTGTGTTTATGTTTCTATGCTGCACTCTTGTCCAGGGCTTTGCTGTGGTTAAATACAGAAAATGAAAAAAAGATGAATGTTTGACTGTGGAACAAAAGTTTGTTGATGTTTCATTTGTATGAATGTTTTTCATTTTTTCAAACCTGACATTAAAGTGAACGTCACAGAATCGCATAGCGTCAGTATGCGCCAACCAAAGTGCTTGTCGGAAGGTCAAACACTGTCTGAAATCCCCTCCACCATAACACCTTCCCGACATCGATATTGTGAGGGCCGTATCTGAATATTTCTGTAACTTTCTGAAACTGACAATCCGATCATGACGGAGGTGTACGGAAAGTTAAAGTCGGGTTTGAATTTTTTCATTCCTCACACGAATACTTCTGCAAACTATGAATGCCTTCCTGGAGAGAATTTAAATGCTTGTTGCGGCTCTCCCATCTCTCGACAACAGGCTTTTCACTTCGCCTTCAAGTTTGGTTGTTGTGAGCAACTATAAACACTTTTGCCTTCTGATGCAGTCAGACAACCCTTCATACAAACAAGTTCGTGTTTAGCATACTTCTGCCTTAATCGAAACAAGCTAATTTTATGAACCAATGTGTTTCACCCATTTTTTATCCTTAATATGCAGATAGTTTGGGTTATTTCATGATACAACTGTAGATGTATCTCATAGCATTAAAATCCTGCTCCTGCATTGAATTTTTTTACTTCCAGTATATGGAGGAATAAGGTGTAACAGTGATGTTGAATCCCTTTCTCTCCACACAGTCTGTGGGGATCCTATTCTGCAATAATGGTGTAGGGCTGGTGACATTCACTGCTGATAGAGGACATCATTTCACAGGAGACCTCACAGAGCAGCTAGACCAGGAAGAATGTGGCCAGATGGAACTGGGCTGAATTGTCAACATTTCCCTGTTGACTAGCCAGCTAAGCAGGTTCCACAATGCAGGCAGATTTTTACATTCAGGAGGCAACAGACACTACGGACACACACATACACACACCTCCCAAAAAAAGGCACTAAAACCCAAACTAAAGTGAGTACACAGAGCCTCCTGAGTGCCTCGTCTGAGAGGGAGAGGACAAAGGTGAGGACTGGCTGTAATAAAGCCGTATGCCCGCTGTTAAGAAATGAAATGTAAAGCCATCACCGTGATCCATCTTCATTAAACAATTTCCCCTCTCCCTTGCTTGCGAGGATATCAGTTTCAAGGGGTCAGGTGCTATTTCTCCTCCTCTTGGGTGTCGGCATGTGTTTAAATATACTGTAGAGTGCAGCACCAGTGCAGTGCAGCGAAGCAGAGGAATGGGAGGCCATTGGTCCCGTGCCGATTGGCTGCCATTCAAGGTTACTCTTGGAGGGTTTCCCATCACCCCCCTCTAAGTGATACATTGCAATCTGACAAATGCAAACTGTGACATTTAGGAAAGCACTGGGAGAATAACTACTGTTGTGTTGTTAATACGGGCTCCTCACTGCCAAACTAGATTGTTGGGCAGGCGGCTTTACAAGCCTGATGTCCATTACACAGCCGGATCATTTCATAATTATACTGCACGCACTTCCCTTTTTTCAGGCCACTGCCCTCGAATATTTTAATCGTTTATGACAGAGGAATTGCTGATTGGAGGAATGTATGTCAGACTAGATAAAAACGTCCCTTTTCACATGTGAAAACAAACTAAAGTTTGAACAATATGAAAGTAATGTCACATGTGGACTGTACATTGGGAAATTTACATATGGGAAACAAAACATGTCAGAAAAAATCAGGTGAAATTTGCTTCTTCTTATCTCAATTCCACATTTTCACAAGTCTTAACATGTGATTGGCTATTTTCACATTCAAAATGTCACATGTTAAAATCGAACTGTACATTTGCACATGTGGATTACAAACTATGTTCATGTGGCTTTTGACCGCATGTGACTGGAAACAAAAAATGACTTCACAGTGAATTCATGTGAAATTTGCTACTTTTCACGTGCGATTAATTAACATGTGAAAAGAAAGTTTTGTCACACATGATTGCCGTTTTTCACATATGAATGAAAATTTTCAGATTTGAAATTCACATTTTCACATGAGAATTACATATATTCATATATGATTGTTTTTTTTTCATATGTGAATCAGAATTTCCACATATGGGAAACAAAACATTGCACATAGAAACACATGAAATTTGCTTCTTCACACGTGAATTCTACATTTTCACATGTGAACCAAAATGTCAACATGTGAAAATACACATATGAACATTACATTTTGTAAATGATTAGCTTTTTTCACATGTGGATAACATTTTTCACATAAGAAAGTACATTTTTAGACATGAATTACATATATTCATATGCTTTTAAAGTAGAATCTCCACATGTGAAAAAACAAAATCGTGGCCACATGAAATTAGCCTTTTCACAGCGAATTCCACATTTTCATATGCGGTTGTCTATTTTCACACCCCCCCAAAAAAATGTAACATGAAAATAAAATAATATCAGAAATGAATGGGTTAAAGTGAATCATCAGGTTTCGCACAAGCTTGTGGAGTCCATGCTAGCTCGACTGTATGATGTCATAAAAGCAAAAGGGGGACATACCAAATAAATCTTTTCAACAAAATTCAGCTTTTCACTCAAATTGTTAAGCTTATATTATCATTTGTAAAGTGTAAACAGTGCTACATTCAAAACAAATGAAAAAATAAAACTATTTTTGACTGGTGGTCTACTGGACTGAATGTGAATATGTGACTGGAGCATGTGGATAAGAATTTCCACATTTGGAAATGCTGTGCAGATATCTGGTATTACTGTCATTCATCATCACATCCCATTAAAAACTGTCTGTTAAAGCATCAGATTATTTGTTTTGGATGCAAAGTTCATGCTCCGCTTGTTATTCAGGGAGCGAGTGGTGAGTGTGGAAACTGGATTAATTAGGAACATCTAAGCAGAGCATAAAGATGAAAGTTCTGTTTTATAGGTAAACAAAAGTCTGTGTGCAAAGATCAGATGTTGTTTTGACAACGTAATTACATGATTTATGCTCTTTTTTCTAATCTAAGTCAGGGATGGCCTCTCTGTTTTTGCTGATTCATAGGGAAAATACACCAGGACAGATCAGATGAATTGCCTTTTTCTCAAAGTCGAGTTTGTCTAAATAAGACCGCTGTGATCAATCTTCAGTCTTTCAGTTAAGTTTATTGTCGTGACTGGCTCCTCGTTGTCTGAGTAATCGCTTGGCAGTTTTCGAGGAGCTGATTACCTCATCACGCTGGGGCAAATCTGTTATAATTTGAGTGAGCAGGTATACATCTCACTGCCTCATGCAGCCAAAATAAACACAGAAGATAAGACGTGTAAATTCTCAGTGTAATTCTGCATGCAGAAATATGTCAAAACCTAAAAACCATGGCAGCAAAATTGTCGTATGCTGGGGAAATCACAGAAAGCAGGAGAGAAGTGGAGGACTCATGGGAGAAATTTCTCTCTTTTTGTTCCCAAATGCACTGAGCTGTTCCCCGTGTATGGTTGCAAGGCATACATTAATTATACCGCTTACAGGAATTGCTCCACTGCCATTGTCACCGAATTACCGCCTTTCGCTACAGATCGGCTTTCTCTTCTTTAATGTGCCATTTAATGCAGTTTCTCCTAATCCAGTTCATAGATAGAGGTGAATGGAAATGGTGCTGTGTGTGTTTTATGCAAATTGCAAGACGAGGTGATTAATTTATAATGGGTTTCAGTGCAATTGAAGGCAGCGGGAACTGATCAAGGGCAAGGACATTATAGAATGGTACAGGCTGCATAGGGGTGGCTCTGCTTGTTCTGCACTGTACCACAGCATGACAGTATCTCATTACATCTAGACAAAACACCTCCCCCATTGATAATGAGCATTTTTCATGAGGAGGGACCGTTTTCGTCTCTTGTTGTATTTTCCTGTACTGAGCTGCACATCATTCTTCATCTAGCTAAATCATGTATTGATCCGGCACTATGTCTCATATCCATGCACCGTAATGTGTTGTGTACTGTGCACGCAAAGGCGCCTGAGCCTTTTTGAAATCAAGCCACTTGGAGATGTTCTTGTTTACTGTGGGTGAGACATTTGAACTGCAATGCATCACCATCCACAGTTTAATAACAATAGTCTTTACATGAGCTAAATAAAATGTATTTCATACTGATGTTGGCAAGCTCTTAAAAAACACTCATGCACAAAAACTAACATTATTTTCTCTTATAGACTCTCTCTCTCTCTCTCTCTCTTGCATGCACGCTGTTAATGGAACTGTATAGACTGCTTAATATAATTTCCTTGCCTGGGGAGATACGCCTGGGAAACTCTGTTCTTATATTTGATGCCATTCATTGCTGATTGCGAACTGTTGAGCAGGCCAGGACAGATTCAGTCGAGATTTCAGCTTCTGTCTGATGGTTTCCAACATGTTCTCTGGCATTATTATTGTCAAATCTTTTGATTAATATTTCCACAATTATTCAAATATACAGAATCTGATGCAGCTCCAACCAGCTGCGATGATCTGTCTCACAGTTAGTTGATCATAACACACAGTATGTTAGTATTTAAAACCCTCCGGAGACCGTCTATTCATCTGGGAAGACACTGAGCATGCTTTATTTATAGTAGCAGAACTTCATGTAGGGACAAACTACTGAACTACTTCGCAGTGTCTCATTTATGTCTGTGGACAAAGAAATGCTTAAAAATGATCAACATTTATAGTGATTTATAAGCATATATTGGCTTTGAATGAAAAAGGCACAAAAACGAGTTTGGATAAGTCACTTTACATGTGTATTAACTGCATTAAGGGCTGTCCACACCAAAAATTATCAAAACAAACTATAACGATAACTATAAATAGTTATTTTTCCACAGTCCACAGCACAACTACATATTACGACAGTGACAGTAGGGGACGATATCGTTGAGATCACTTCAGGATCAATTTGATGAGCAACAGGAACACTGACAGTCAATCAGAATACACACAAAAATACAGGGCCATCAATCAGCTTGATTGTGGGGACATTTTCCTACAATATAATGTCGCAGGAGTGCTTATAATATTGGTTTCTAACTGTGCAACCTCTTTTATGTTAGCTAATTGATGCCATTTAGGAGACATTTTTAGACGATCTACTCTAATTACTCTTGGACATTTATCCAACTTATTAAACGCTTATATAACGTATATGAGGCTGGAAAAATAACACATGAAAAACATAATTTATAGAGAGAGACATATTCATTCATGGGGTCTCTGAAGTTTGCTTTGATGTCCTTTAAAACAATCGCCAGGAGAACTGATGTCGACTCTGCCAAAAGAATGAATAAAGTTTGTCTTCAGTAGATCACAACTCTCCGAACAGAGTGCTGGATCCTCCCAACTTCACATCTTTGAAGAATTTGTAAAACCATATTCTTCTGAGGGTTTTTTTTTAGTTTCTTTGTACAACATGCAGCAGTAACAGGTCATTAATATCCATTTTCAAAGCTGCCAACACAGCTGGAGCGCACAGCGCATGCTCAGCACCACTGTAAACAGAACGTTATCGTTCATCAGAGTGGACGCTCACATTGTTATTGTTCTAGTTATAGTTCTAGTGATCGATCTTGGTGTGGACAGCCCTTTATAGTTCAGCCTAGTATCAAGGCAGTTCATGTAATAGTAATGTGTCTATGGTCAATTTTGTCACTATTTCTAGAACTGATTTAAACACATTAACAAAATCACAATATTTCCCGACCTTAACCAAAGTGAATCCTACAGATTAAATGTTGTGACTGCTTCAAAAATTTAAAATATCCTTTACTAACCTCAACCAAAGTGCCTTTGTTGCCTAAACCTAACAACAGGCTGGATGCTAATCCTGGATTCCAGTGTCACAATCCTCAACTTGGTACATCCACGATCCACCCTGACTTTCTCCTCCCTGTGACGCCAGCACAGTTCATAAATGTTGTGTTTCGTTCAGTCAAAGAAACATAGAAATATAGTCATGCCGACAGTTACAGCAGTGACCATGTACAGAGATCCTGTAGTGATATTGTGTTGTTTTGTTTAATGTCTTACATTTTTCTGCAGTATTTGTGGGAATAAATAGTGAAACTATGTTTCTTACAACCTTGAACTGTTCTATAATGATATTTTGAGAAATTATGCTATCACTATCACAGTTATTTTCATGTATTCTGGACACAGCTTAACAGTGAGAAGTCAAACTTAAAGCTGAGTTTGTGCTTAAAAAAATATACCATACATGTGGTGAAAGACAGTTTAAAAGGTGCCAAACAAAGACAAGAATGAATACATAGAAAGTCTGCAAAAATGAACCAAATAAACCTGGACCTTAGAGGGTTCAAATTGCATTTTATGACTGAAAAACATAATAACTTAACTGGAGGAAAAGACGAGTCCTTGCCCTCCAAAGTGCCATTAAAACAGTATTATTTTAATATCACCTAAGGCCTGCTGGCTCTCTGTCCCTGCTGCTTCTCATGAGTTCATGGTATTAAATATTTACCACTGCTTTAACAACAGGGAGATGATGCCATTTCCTAAGCATTCTTCAAAGCAGTGTGACTTGGCTGCTGGTGAGCAAAGTGTGCGCCAGTATAGTTACTATTACTGTTTAATTACACGACTGGACTTGTGATTTTTGCACATATGCAAATGCAAATGCAGAGGCCCGACAATTTAAAACCATTATAGTGATTCATTCCTCCTTGCTTCTTGGAGAAACGTTGCGTCATATACTTTTTAGCAAAGAGAGCAGGAGCCCTGAACAGCCCGAGAGGTTTAGCAGAGAGACACAAAGCAGCAGTGGCACCGCTCATACCTTCAGGTGACAGAGTGCTGATGATTATAGCAAGGACAATGCCCTGCATGTGTCAAACAATTGGCAAATAATTTATGTCATCTTTTCCACTGTTATTTCCGTGGAGGGCACTAACTGTGTTGCCAATATCAAACCTCCTGCAGAGGAGAGGCAAAAAAAACAGGACGTGCTACAAAAGACTGATGGAGGGAGAGAGGAAGAGGGAGCAAGAGGAGTGGATTGGGGGAGGGGAAGAAGTGCCAGGCTCAGCTTTTTCCTGACTGAAGATGCACAGCCATCTGTGAGGAGACTAACACACGTATGGCCATCATTTGTCCAACATCTTACGTGATGTGAAGGCTTTTCACTCGCCATGCCAACCTGTGTGGCAGATGATGTATGTGTTTCTTCAGTCCCGTGATTACTAGCATGGAGCTGCAGAGCAATGCTCTTCACCTCATCAGTTCCACAGGCTGCGCTCCAAGGTGGGTGAGGGATTCGCTGCAAGATGGCTTCTGACACACAGCACAACCAAGGCGTACCAGCATGAATATTATACAGTGCATTTCACCACAGCCACCCACTGTGAACAGATCAATCGAGGTGGATGAGGTGAATTAGAATTTTAATAGAGTGCCTAGGTGCAGTAATTAAAAAGAATGATTATATTTTCCCTAAATGTATGAAAAAGTGGATTGTCCATCGGGGTGGTGCTGGCTGCTTTGATCTTATATATAGTGTACACTGCCTATTTGTTTCTAATGTGCTCTTTGATGGAAACTTTTAAGTATTATAATAACGTGTATCTGTATTAATTCCTTTTTTCTCCGTCTTTTTTTTTTGTTCATGGTTAATGTTTGTATTTATATCCAGTATTATTTTAAAAATGCTTTGTTTATCTACCATTAAAAGCAGTTGACCTGTACATACAGAACATTTTTGCCTGGTCTCCTCACAGCCATTAATCACTGCCAGCGTTTAGGCGAGAATTATTAAGTTTCACTTAATTTGGAAAATTAAGCCCATTGCTCCTTTTGGTCTATAATTGTCTTTCATGGCCGGTGGGTGATGCATAACAGGTTCATATATATAACTAATACAGCAGGAAGGAAAAGGTAAATACAAAGACGAAGGGGATGAGAAACAGAAGCCGAGGCAACAACACGGTGTCGACAGACTGAGCTGAGAGACAAGCAGGTGATAATTGTTGTGGGAGCCATGGGAGCAATAGGCTCTTTGAGAGAAAGGTAACAAACCAGCGAAACAATAGAGATGAATCACACTGGAGGATCTGCTGCTGCAGTCTACCCTCCACTGAGGCCCTATTAGAGTCGGCTCACAAGCTCTGTGTTTCAGCCACAGACTTCTGATTACAACTTTGAAGCCCAAGACTTCAACTAAACCTATTTTTTGAAAGTTTTTGTTGATATTCTGTTTAAGTTTTTCTGTGCAAGTGGAATTCTTTACTCAATTTACCAGGGGCAGAGGGAAAAATGTATTCTTCGATGCATCGCAGTTCTGTCTTGAAAGATTATGTCTCGATGCAGAAAAGGCAGTAATTTGAAATTTAAAACCTAATTCTCAACATAATGGTCACCTGTCAGAATTGTGTAAGACCAGGATGTAGGCTGCTAAGCTGACATGCCAGATGTTTTGTTACACAGAACAATCTGGGAAAAAGCAGAGCCCTTGAGTAGAGAGAGTCGCGTCATCTCTGTTTACAGCAATGGACCATTGTTTTTACTGCAATGGTGAATCAAAAAGCCTCTCAGTAGTTTCTGGAACGCAAATACTAGCAGCCCAGTAGAGTTGTTGCGGAGCAAACAGTTTAGGATGCTTATTTAACCAGAAGAGAATCAAGTTTATTATTACATCTGAATCAAATTAATGAACGTCGGGGAACTATCAGAAGTCTCGTGGATCACCTGACAACCAAGCATTTTGAACTTCTGTTGTCGTGACTCTTCTCTACTCTAGTGCTCTGTGGAAAAAAGGCAGGCACTTTCAGAGACTACTTGGCCCATGATCAAATGAACCATCTCTCTATCACTGTCGACCACAGGCTAACTTCAACCAATCAGATCAACAGTGGAAGCGTGATACCACCAGCAGAGCCAGTTGGTAAATCAGACTCTTACCAAAGCCAGTCGGGAAAAGAGCAAATACCATTAAATCTTCAGTGGCATCCATTTTTCAATGAAACATACTCTCTATAGCAACTACGCTAACCACCTGAGGAGCCACCATTGTTGACTTTCAAACAAACAGTCGCCTCTCTCGCTCATCATCACATCCAAACAATGCCAGTAGCGGCCAGTAGTTCCTCAAAGGACGCTGATCTTCCGAACCACTGTGGTTTAGCCACAGGTACGTATTTTGAACCTTGGCAAGATGTATTCTCGGGTTCATGTGATCATGGCAAGGTAAGTATGTTCCTTACGGCCAAACCAACTGGATGGTCAAAGGTAATGGACGTAGACGTGTTGCGTTGGTGTTCTAAGCTAGGCTAGTTCTTCATTTTTGGTGACAGTGGTTGTGTGTGTGCAAAGAAGTTGGAAGTAAATTCTAACCCTAACCCTGTTTATTTTTATTATGGATCATTACAAATGCACTATAATTTAAGAGTTGCAAGTAGTCACATAGTGAGAAAAGGTCAATTATGTATAGAAATCAAAACATTTAAGTATCAAAATGAATTGATAATCATTTAATAATCCCATCATAGCCCTTTGAATCAGAATCGTGAGGTGCCTAGAGCTTCACACCCCGACAATTTACTATCAAATATAGAATAACTGAGCTCTAGAGATGAGACAATGTGCCCCGACACATTCCTTAACAGAACAAGTCCCTTGCTAAGTTGAACAGCAGGACAGGGAGGACGTTATTACTTTAAAGTTCACTACAACATCTTCCCCTGTGATGCAAGTGAGCTTAGTCTCAATAAGAGCACCATGGGCTGTCTGTCAACCAAAATATCTCTATTGTTTGGTTGCTTCATCCAGAGAGAGAGGCATGTTTTTGTAGGGTGACCTGGGCAACTATGCTGTGTCAACTGGTGTCAGGCTACAAGTGCAATATACCAGCTTGCCCGCAGGCTAAACCCTGAACGAGGCCCCTTGTGTCCCAAACAACACGACAAAAGATAAGGTTCCAAGCCTCCTCCTTGACAAATATCTCTGGTTGAAGAGGTGACACAGCCACGGTGACTAGACAGGAAACCGGTCAGCCAACCTCTGTTTGGTATGTCAGCAGATCGCCATTGAACTGGAGAGCGTGCATGAACATGGGTGCAGAAAAGACACTTGAACAGGTCTCCTTTTTAGGCAGCGGGACTATATCCACAAAAATGATCATCTTCTAATGACGCTTAAGATTTGTTCCTTTGTTCCTCCAGGGCAGAAGTCGAGGGTTCTCCTCTAATGGGACCCTGCACCACAGGGGAAGCTTTGTCTCATCAAAGAAGAGGAAGTCCTCTGCTGCTGCTGCTGTAACTACGCCGTGCCTCTCAAGAGTGCACGTTACAGACGACGCAACATCTTTCATGTTCCAGTTAAGGGGAAGAGGAACAAGTGAACAACCCAACCTTTAACCCTCACTTGACTTTTTCAGAGAATGTGGTGATTTGTCTAAAGTTTGAGCCCTCCGAAACAATGACCAATCATTCACTGACCATAATGAATCCTTTTATTTGAATCTGGGATCGGGTTTGATTTTCTGAGGGTCTAATTAATTTCCCATGAAGTTCTTTATTTTTTTCATGCCTTTTGGATACAAACCAGGCCATCCAGTTCAGTGGTTCCCAAAATGGGACGCAGGAAAAACTCATTAGGTTTCCCCTCACCTCCCTCAGCTGTGGTTGAGCTACAGCAGGTTAAGTGTCACTCAGAAATTAGCGTTCTCCTGGTAGAGCAGTGGACGCCACATCAGCTGCTACCATTTTTGTAACTACATTAAACAAACCCTCTGAAGGCCTCAATGATGCATGCAATCTTAATTTTTATTACAGCAATTTATTATACACTCCCCGAGCTTATGACAGCCCCGACTGTCATTAACAGATTAATTATAATTTCCCCCTGCGCTCAGAGTTAAAGAGAAACGTGAACACATACAGGCGCCCCCTAAAAACAATGAGAGTTGGGTAACCATGTTTCATCATTCCGGTGGCTTTACCCTTCACCCTGCCTGAAAGTAAATGAAATGAGGGAGCCAGGGGTCTGCTCCTGGGGTCCTTCCTGCAGCTACTGTGCATAACAAAGTGCTCAGACACAAACTGATGCAGTTCAAAGAGGAGAATCTCCTCCCAGTTCATCATGTGCCAGGAAACTCAAACAGGACCAACGTGAAAGCTGCCTTTTGCTGCCACCTCTTTTGTGTCATTGTCCAAAGAATAAGGTGGCAATCATGTACAGTGACAGTAAGGGATGTTCATCACGACTAATTTCTCCGCTGTTTGAACAGAACTTAAAGCTAAGACTAGTTTACTAGTCTAAGGAAACACTCAGAAAACAGTCAAAATTGACTACATTTTAATTGTAAGACATGATATTTCGTTGAAAATTAAGTAAATCTGTGATTTAAACTGACTATAGGCCACTATTTTTTACTTTACTTATAATTTTGAAGTAATTACCGAGTGCACAGTGTAATTGCTGTACAAACACATTTGTACGTGACACCATCCATGTATAGATCTGTTTTCTATAAGCCTTTCACTCTGTCTTCCCGTTTTCCCCGGTCACTATCCCCAGGTAACAGTGGAAACCCTATTACAACCAGGTGTTTTAAACTGCCCTTTCATAGCACTGACATTGATGTCTCTTGGTGAAATTGTTTTAAGCTTCGGACAGTAGCCAGGCTGCTGATCGTGCACATCCCTGGGGCTACTTAGATTTCCATCAAAGAAAGTTACGATTGCCTCTAGAGAAGGTGACAGCACACATGCTCATAAACTTACAGCTGCTATACATTCCCAACGCAAACTTCTCAGCAGCCACAGTGACTCTTGAGATGCTTCTTATTTACACATACAAAGATTACTGCACTTCAAAAACTCTCATGTCATAGTACCAAATTAATGGTAAAAGAATGCATAGCTCTTTAACAGGTCAGAAAAACTCAGTGGTGGACTGAGTTTTGTTAGATTGGGGCTGGGAATCAAAATTTTAAGCATCATTTCCTGCCATTTTAGGATTCTGCTGTGGTATGGCAACACCACTTGGACAAACTACACACAGAACAGTAGTACACCGAAATATGGTAGTAATAATAATGGCAATTTGGGATGGTGATGCATGATTACACGTCGTAGCGTAGCATTTCATTTGTTTGCTTTTTATTTAAACTAATATATCAACACATTTGAAACATATTTTAATGTTAGGGAGACATTAGAATTTTGGCCCTGCATGTGAGAAGCACATAAAGGTGCTGCGAACCAGCAGCTAACATGAGCAGCTATTCATCGAAGGTCTGTCCCCTGCAAATTAAAGCAAGCACAGCGAGATATTGAGGTCAGGGTAAGTTTAGCTAATTTGTGTTAAAGGCTGTAAGGCAAGACCATTAAAAAGCTAGTTGGGAGGAAGGTAATAGCCCAATATTAGACAAAGGTGGGGATTAAACTCATTAGATCACCCTTAATCATCTCTAATGACCCTCACCTGTAATTTGCACCTCATAAAAGTTCCTCCATCTCAGAATTCATCATCCTGTGTTAGACTGATGAATTTTAAAACACAGTAAGAATGAGAGAGAGTAAGTGTTGGTCTATGACATATACAACATGTTACATGTAAAAAAAGCTTAAATGGTTCTTGGAAATATTAAATTGTTATGTGGCGATCACGAAAAATAGTGTCTGATACACCTCAAAGATAGGTCTACTCACAGTTTAACCCTAAATCAATAGGAAGGCTACATAGACGAACATCAGTAGGTATATAGACAAAACAAACAATCAAGGATGGGAAATAAATTGTCACAATGTCATGATAGTTAATATATGGACAAGATTTTAGAGGTGAATTTGTATGATGCACGCCATTGATAGACATCTGCCGTCTCTCGCTAACATTGCAAGTGCAGTTTCAGTGATAAATGGCAACTATAATAGCAGCAGCTATCACACTTACTGAGACTAGACAGAGTGAGCTCGATGGGCAGTGAGAAATAGTCTGTGTAAGTCCCAGACCATCAATAGGCAGCACAGGTTGAAAGGACTGACGCACACACGAGTACCGTTAGCACAAAAAGGTAACATTAGCATGCGGAGAGTCCTGTTGTTTATGATCAAAATATACCAGACATTAGAGAGCTCTTATGGATATGTCTTACTTTAGTTCAAGACCTGCTGCTGCCTGTGTGTGTGTGTGTGTGTATGTGTGTATGTTAAACAACAAAAAACACAGAACAGTTTAAGCTGTCTTACACTAAAAGTAAGGAGTTTCTTCATCATTGCATGTACCACACGTAACACGATAATACAACGAAAGCCGGTGGGGGGTTGCCGGACGACGGAGCAAAACTGTACCGGAACGCAACGTACATGCATCCAGTGGAATCTTTGGGTAAGGATTGCAGCATCCTGAGGATGTTTCGCAAAATAACAGAATTGATAAATGGTTCTTAGCTGTCACATAAACACACACAGCCCACCCATCTCCACATGTTTGTAACATGCTCTCACTTGCAACTCTTAAAATATGGAGTCTTATGTGCAGTCTTATGTATATCCCATCCACCCTGTCTGCCCCCTGATTTTAACTTTTTTATTCTATTTTTATTCTTTTTTTATTCTATTCTTTATACTACTACACTAGAGGGGCACTTCAAGAAGTAATGGTAGAAGAATAACATTGGGCCACTGACTGGGTCGTGTATTTGACACATTGGGAGGGAGAACACGCTGGTATTCATGTATGTTGCTAGCTAGCTACAGCGAATGTTACAGTTGGTAAATTGATTGGTCGCAATTAACTCGTCTGCACCCAAAAACAAAGGATCCCGGATCGGAGCATAGCTTTACTCAACAGCATGGTGTGTAATTCATAGATACGCTTATAGGGCTGGTAAATGTTTTGAAAAACAATCATTGTTTCTCACATTTACCTTTGCAGAAAAAAATTAATTCTCAAAGGGAGTTTTCATTGAGCCACAGAGGCTGGTCGAACATTGGCTCGGCTGGAGGTCAGGACTTTGGCACAGTGTTGAATGAATTGAGTTAGTCTGTTCTGGTCTGTTTCAGGCTACTTTCTACACGAATTATATGAATTGGTCTTTAAACATCAGCTGCACATTTGAGGCAACAAGAATAGCTCTTAAAGTCACATACAGTATTTTCAAAATTCATTACATCCATAATGCAACAACTTCTCCCTACTTCAACAACTTCATTACATGCATCCAGCAGCATTTTCAGGTACTGATATAACTCCTTACAGTACTTTACTATTTATGGCACCAGGCTTATATAAACAATGTATGGAGCTCTTTTTTGACTAATGCTCCAAAGTACAATGTTTCATTTATGAGCTGCAAGACACAATAGTAAAGAGAGCCACATTTCATTAAATTTTAATTAAGACAAATGATCTGAGAAGGAACACCATCTCTTCGGTGGCTCTCCCACATCATGTGACAACCAGCTGGACACAACCGCTGGAGAGGAGCGGAGGGAGGCGCTGAGAAGAGGAAATCATGGCAGCCAACTAATGGATGACGATAAATTTGTTATGAGTTACACATACATACACCTCAAACCAAAACGGCAAAACAGGGGTGGTTGTAATAGTTTTGTGTGATGCAACATCCCACTGGTAGCTGGGGTGATTTACGATGGGATGACTGTAATGAGAAAAGGTTAGCAACATGTCATTAATGAGATTTCAGAGTGCCACAGTAGAAAGGCATGCTGTGTTTCTGTTGTGTAGATACTGTAGTCATGTCTTTATATTGATCATCAAATGGCTTGAATTATAACTATGACAGGTTTACGGTTGTCTCGCTTTTTTAATGTATACTGTAATGTCATAGGTTGTTGTTTGTCAGGTTGCCAAACTTCAACAGGTGTTATCTAATACGAACCTGTCTGAGGACTATCTGTGACGATATTTAAAGTTGTTAGCAAATGCTTTTTTTACACGGCCAGCTGGTACAGAGCAAAAGTATCATTTACTTGCTGTCGTGTTTCTGGCCACGTTTTACGTAAAGTCCAATATTCACTTTCTTTAGAACTCTATTTTGGTCTCCACCACCTCCATGGGGAAATATTTGGCTCATGAGCAGCTAAATGTTTCACTACATTCAGCAGCTAGTTGCTGACTGTGGCTGCATTCACATATGCACTACTACCCTGAACTTGTCCGCAAAATCCCAGACAAGAGGTGTAAACGCAAATGTCTGAATCAGTTGTACCAGACATTATCTGGACTTTACTCTGCCAGCTGTCTAGTAGAGCTGGTCATTGTCTGGAGAATTCACTGCAAGCAAGATTGAGAAATTTTGCAGTGTAGCTGCTTTCCATTCTGTTTGCCTGTATATTGCTTTCCACTCTTTTCTTGATATTACAATACATCCAAATTCATGTAGTATTGATATCAGTGCAAAAACAGACATAAGTCATCCTTATTATTATTATTCTGCATGTTCTACCCAGGTGCAGGAGGAGTATTTCAAGTAGGAGAGAATGCGTCTGACATGGACAATATCCTGTTTTGTGCTACCCCAAGCTTCAAACTATGACGCTCTACCTATGGGTCAATTTTGGATCTGAAGGGCTCCGAGGTCAAGTTAGCAAGGATACGTAATATGCAACATCTGGTAAGACATTAACGGATTAACAGATTGCAAAGTATGACACATTACGACTTTAGGAATGTTATTAACATTGTCAAACCGTCACAGTTTGGATAGGTTTAGGAACAAAAACAACTTGGTTAAGTTTAGGAAAAGATCATACTTTGGACTAAAATAACTTTATTCAATCTCATAACAAAAGTTACGTAAGTAACTGTATACATGTCCCGTAACGTCAGTGACATTGCTTATGTTAACTTATTTACGCTGCATAAATGTAAAACAAATCACTCTTGACTCTTCATCACAAACTGGACACAAATCTCGGTCAACGGAGAGAAAGTCCTTCTATGACCCATCCAACACCCCCTGCTTTCGACTTGTTTGTTTGTCATTAAGAACAACAACGGTCGCATTACAGGCATGACTGTAGCTACTAATGACGACACTGAGGTCATGTCCTCAGAAATTCTCTCTAGGAATTTGGGTGTTTTAGAAACCCGGAGGGAGTTCACATTATACACTGATATACTGATAGGTATATTCTAAGGTGATTATGGTATTTTCTTTTTTAGACAAATTCTAAAAAAAAAATCTCCTATGTCCTTGTCTGAATAATAAGGATAGTGGACTTGCAGTCCAGACCTCAGTATTTCAAAAATCCTGGCTACAGCCTTGATTACAAGTAGTCTTTTGATCCTCTGTTCACAAAAAAATACATCAGCTTTAAGTAAGAGACACTAATGAAGTTATTGATAATATTTTTGCATCACTTTTTGCTGATTTGGCTTTTTCCCCGGTATATAAGAAGCAGAAAGACACTCAGTTGGTCTCTCTGGGAGTTTAGGCAGGTCAGATTCTGAGTACATGGAGCGTGATATAGTTATGCTCAATGAGACAAAATATTATGCAGCGTTGCTCTGTGCACAGATTCAGTATGAAGAGACAGCTCCGAATGTGAGTCACATTAGTAGAAAATCACATCCTTCCAACCCTTGAGTAAAGAAGTCTAATGTCAGCACTTCCCAAGAAGAAAATCATGTCATTTATTTTCCTGTCAGTCAGACCTGACTCGAGCGCTGTCAGTCACCATAAGAGGAAGAGCCATGAACACACTGCTCTGCTACATACCATTAGGGTTGGAAACAGTCACATTTTCAAGAGTTACTTCACGCAGGCTGTCAGCAACACATTTTTCATGAAGGAGCTTTACTCGCAGCCTTTTGGACATAATCCAGTCGTGCTGCTTCAGGAGGAGAGGTCTGTAGCACAGCATGGGATGATTCAGAAATCGCAGCTGGAACAATAAAGAGTTAGAAGGTTGATTTACTTATTTCTGTAAATGCAACCGAGAATTTAAAAGGATTTCCACAATTTTTTAAAAGAAACGGCACATTTCATTTCAGCAAAATGATAAAAAGATGGTTATGTTATGTATGCAGTCATTAGAGGCACTGCAGACCAGAAGGAGATTGATGGATTTTTGCAGCCCTGTGCGGTCTGTGCTGCCTGGTCATACTAAGGCGAGCTCCTTACAGTGCTTTCCCCTGGGCGAGCGAGACTATTGGTCGAAGTTCAGATATAACTTCATTTTCCATGTGGATGAAATGCACCTTAAGGGCAGAGGCAGCGGGTGGAGGGGGGGAAGGGGCTGGGCAGACGCTGTGTTTCCCGCTCACACAGATGCTCGGTGAGAGTCAGAGGCTAGGGCATAAAAGAAATCCATTGTGGCTGTGGAGCCTGACTGCTGACAGAAATTAAATTGTGTCCACAGACTTTTCATATAACAACCCAGGGTCTATGTCAATAGTGCCAGAGTCTCAGTACCGTTACCGAGCAGGCTAAAAGCCTTTTGGTTTGTACTCTGAATGTCAACCTTTTACTTTCTTTTATCTCTCTCTCACAATAAAGCAAGAGCATCATAATGTCTAAAGATAAATATCACTTCAGGATGATCAACATTGTGTTTACATCAGGTAATACCTAATAAACCTGCCTGTGTATGATTTTTGCTTTCTGCTGTTTGAACAGCATGTTGCAATAGCATGCTAATTAAATCAACAAAAATAATGATGTATGATGATGAATGCTGAAAATATGTCATGCATTTTCATCCTGACGATAAGATGCCAATGATAAATGTAATATTAAGTAAGAAAGTAAAAATCAAATCTGTTGTTATATTATCATTGCTAAAAAAGAAGAAAAAAAAGATCTCAGCACAGCGTTTACAGTTGTGTCTCATTCTGTCTCTAGAATGAGGTCTACTTACATTTAAGTTCACAATTCTCGTGAATTTCCATTAAAAAATATAATATGTAACATTTACACAAAAACAAGTTAAAAATTGACTGGACATTTGTTATATATTTTGTTGAGTTGTGTACTTCTTGTTGCATCCAACAATGTTCAAACACAGAGAAATGCATAATTTTATTCAAGGTAACGGTGCGTTTAGAGTGTGTCAGAGGGTGAGGAAGGAAGTTGGTGAACGTGACTAAATGTAGCGTGAATTACAATTTCATACATTACCTCATCCGTGAGCCACGTTGACAGACTTTCATCAGCAACGGTGGTTGTTTATCAGTGAAGGCAACAACTCCCATGATCCCACGTTACTTCACGACATCATCAAAGTACTTTTTTTGTTTATATTGTTTTGATTGAGACGGGTACAATTCCTGATTAAAAATGAAAAAACAGCTTGCATTAAAGCTAACTTTCAAAGGTGGTGCTTAACCTGAGTGTTTCTGCACATGTATCAGAATCCTACAACAATATAACATGTTAGCGTATTAAGTGGTAGCCAGGTCTCAATATCTAACCTAGCTAACTCACTACTCACGTAAACTACCATAAAACATGCTAGTCTTACTTTGAGGACAAATAACACAATAACAATAAAGACTTGAATCTTGAATCTCTTGCACTAACAGTAACGTGTCTTTCCTAACAGTTTTTTAAAAGGCACTAGTTACCAGCAGTAATGACAGGTGTTACGAGATCAACCAGGAGAAACCTCGGAGGTTTGGAGTCATTGAAAGAAAAGAAGGAAGACTTACAACTAAGAACATTAATGGTGACTACATTGGATATTTGTCTAATGAGGTTGTGCTTGGTGTACAAACTGACACCTCTGTCTCTTCTGTCAAAGATTTCCCATTTACGCAAATAGTAAGACACCAAAGCCATGCATTCAGAGAAGTAGTTGCAGTATGTCAGTAATATACGCAAAATGTTTTCTTTTAATTTTTCTTGCTGAATGTTAGATAAGAAGATCGATACCACTCTCATCTCTGTCTCGTACCCTCTAAGCCGGTAAGTGTCTTAGCACAAAGACTGGAAACCGCTAACTTGGCCCTATTGTAAGGTAACAGCAAGTTATATCTTGTTTGTTTATCTGAATAAAACGTATTTATTAATAAGCTGTAAGGGTATTGGTAAGTGGGAGTGCCTACTGCCTACCATTCTACTACTAGTATTAATCATAATTAATTAGTATTAATTAAACATTTAAATGTAACATTGGTGCAAATAATGTCCCAAAAGATGTCAGTACAGCTGCACTAGAAACAGTGTTGTTAAATGCAACTATCAGAAAAATAAACCCCTGGAAACCCCCCTTTTTTGTCAATATGCTTTATGACCATGTAGAACAACAGCAAATCACCTCAAGAGCAAAAACAAAACTTTATTTTCATTCAGAACTGACTATGATTGAATGGCCGATAATCCTGTTTGACTATGTTTGAGTCTATTCCTGAAAAAAAGTGGCTTCGGTTTGAAATATAAACGTAAGGCATGGCTTTCTTTTACATCATACTTTTATCCCTGTATCCACTGTGTACCATTGTATGTAAATTTTTTGAATATATTTTTTTTACGGACTGCGCAGTAAAATCTTGATCCAAGAAGACAAGCTATCACAAAATTCCCAGCTCTTTCTTAGTCTTGAGACCCGATTGAATCTTTGGAGACAGATACAGTGCTCAGACGAATATCAGATTGACAGATTGATACATGAGGATGCTCGACGTGTTGATAGTAGCAATCTGTATGAAACACAGGCCAGAGCAGCGCAGAGAAATTATTTTTTTGATGCATGGGTCCTTCTGTTGAGCCTAGTTCATGGAAAGTTCAGTTGAGCAGCAGGCTCTGCGGTGATCCTTTTGAATGGATTCACTCTCCGCTATCTCTCTGGCAGGCCGAGGGTAATGGATGAGGTGCAAGGTTCTAACAAAAAGCACATCTGCATCCACACGATAAAGTGTTTCACAAAGGAGAGGCAGGTTTCTTTGAAGGAGGACCCTCTTGGAGTTTCCCACACATGGTCCTCATAACCAGTCGAAGTCCAGAAGAAACCAAAATGTTCCTCTGATAAGGTAGACTGTTGAAAATAAAGGCAACCACAACGTTAAAAAAAAATTTGTTTATCTTGGTGTTAAAACCTGATATAAAATCTCACACTTCTCCCAAACCTGTCTCCTAGAAATTGTTTTTCATATACAAAATCATTTTTCTTTTTTTGGGCTTATGTTCGCAAGAAATGTGTAGTTTTTTGAGTGAATGACACCCTCAGTCATGGGTGGGATGGTGGGCTGCCTGACCACAGGGGCTGCCGCTTGAGTCTTAGGTTAAGGAAACAAAAGCACTGAAATGTTATCATGTCATGTTATGTCTGGAAACAGCAACTGTGGCACAGCCCCTTAGAATTACGATGAACAACGATCACCACCAGTATGTTCTCTCCTGCTTGTCCGAAACTCATAAAATGCAGACGGTATTAAATGACACGGGAAAGGCTTTAAAATGCATGACACGACACGCATGACATGACATGACATGACATGACATGACATGCCATCCAGTGAGATTGCATTGTATTTAATAACAATTCCTCATTGTGTTAAAGCTTGTGTTGGTAAGACAGTTCATTTTTGAGTCTCAATTCCAACTCATCAAATACCAATGCTTTCGGAAGGTGGACGACCTGACCTACAATCCCCACACATCAGTATTACTATCTTGCCAACAGGAGCTTTAATAGAAAACTTCATCCAGGTAGCATTTTGTTTCCTTTACAACGTCTATGCTGTTGCAAATTGGTTGTATATAATCATTATTTCTATGGGAGACAGGATTACTACTGCAACCACAGACACATTCATTCATTTTCACAACTGACTACAGCACCATATGACACAATGATGATATCCGACCAAAACTATTCTAATAATGGCGTGGCCACTGTTATAAACTGTTCTGAAATGTGTTTCCTCTTTGCCTTTGGTCCATTATTGAGCACATGTCATTGTTCAGGGTAGACAGTATTGTGTAATTGACTGGCTGGCCCTGAGGCAACTGGAGATGTTAGGCATCTCTGTGGTCACACCTCAGTGCCTCACAGTTGGCAAGGCTGGGCTTGCAACAAATCACACTCCACTGACAGCCGCGCTCGTCTTTCGCTGCTCGCATCCTGTGGAACTGCAGCAACAGCAACAAAAAGGCCTGGAAGCCAAGGACAGCAAATTTAAATATTACTCAGCATCAAAAATCTAGCCCAAGTCTATCTGCAAATAAGGACCAACGAGTTCCGATCAGATCAGAGAACTGTGAGCACATGGTGGAGGCATTTACCCCGCTTGTAACCTTAGAAATGGCTTGGAAACCTCTGCTCCGGCAAATGGGGAGGTCTGGCGGGGGAAATGTATTGTCTGGGCACTCCGGAGAGAGGGAACAGATGGGGACGTGCTCCTGTTGTTGGGCCAACAGGACACTTGAACAGACAGATTGCACATTTACATTTACGCCTCGGAACTGGAGACATTACGAGCCGTTGCTTTATATCGAGTAACATTGATCGTTTCATCCAACATAAAGCAGGCGCAGCAGATATACACAGCTGTCAGTGCATGAATGTACAGGTTTACAAATTCAATGCAGACGTTAAATAAAAAGTATCTATATGTAATCAGTTGTTCTATCCGGAGGCTGGTAGGAAACAAGCAGAAACAATTGCCAGCGTTGTTCCTGGGGACACAAATGTATTCAGATTATGCCTGGTGGTCAGAGTGCATCCCAAAATCCTCTAGTTTGATTTTATCCCATCTATCATTATTCTCTTTGGCAAACACAATGCCATTTATTCCCAGAAGAATTATAGGGCAGCACTGCAGAAGACAAACAATTTACTGGCACTTTGCCTCACTGAACAGCACTGTCAGCCTGCCAGGAGCCATCCATTTTAAACAATACATGTTTTGCTGCTGCACATTTCTTGGACACAATAACTCACAGCATCCATGGAAGCATTCAGGTTAAGCCAGCTACTTTTAATAATAGAAGCGATTTAGACACTGGGAATCCGTGCTCTCATTACACAGATTCCATTTTATGCTTAATGAAGTTAGATAAACAAACGTAGATCTGATGAGCAGACAGGATGTGCTGGAAATATACCATCACCTCTATTCGATATGGTGCTCTAAACTAGCTCACCTTTAAAGAGGGAGAGCAGATAAGATCCTTCTTGGCAGGCTCCTCTGCATTAACTCCCTCTCCTACCGGAGTGTAAATTAAGAGGGGAGCCAATGCAGTGTGCCGAGGCAGGAATGTGGGCCTGAGGCAGAGTGGAGCAGAGCAGCGGGATGCTCCACGGGAGCTGGAGGCCACATTATGCTGCAGCAGGGCCGGGGAGCTCGGTGTCTGACAGCACCGCGCCCTCAGTGGACACACCAGGACCACTGCCACCGTATTCTCAGGACATTTACATTATTCAAAGATAAATGCATTGTCAATTTTGTGTCTCCCAACACTAGATATGTGTGCCGCTTCACTCCTCCCACAGCCAAAGGTGGGCTCACCTCCGCCCGCCGCAAGACACAGTACAAATGAAATCAAATGTCTTTCTCAGTGGTGCAGAATTACTTAACCCTGCACGCTGCCACTGTGCTCTTGGATTTTAGATTGTTATGCAGAGGCCTGTAGGTAAGGTGAACAATGGAGGGAAGAAATATGTCTTTGCATTTGGGTAGTTTGAAAATGTGCGATTCACATTGTGGCTGAGATTTAACACAGAATGAGGATTGTAGCAACAATAATACATTAACATTTCTGCAATAGAACGTCTAAAACCAATTAGACCTTTGATATATATTAGGTTTTGAGTTGTGTAGTTACCAGATATTTCCAACAATGTTCAAAGGTACATTTGGTCGCCTGTCTCTGTGACTTCTGGGTAAATACCAGATGATGCATCAGAGAAAGGAAGTCAATGACCATGACACAACAAAATGTGAACAAAACTTGAATAATTACCTTGTCTATGAACATTTCTCCAGGAGAAGTCCAGTAGATTTTCACCGGTAATGGTATTTCTTTTAACAATAAAGACAACAACTCCTATGATCCCACAGTACTTCACAACGTCATAAAACTACGTCTTTTGTATTCATTGTTTTGACTGAGAGACCCCTAGCAGTTAATCAGATTACCAAAAGCTTTGTCTGTTAAAGCTTGTCATTGTTTTATGTTACTTCGGGTCCGTTTTGAGGTTAGCAATCCATCCCTCCTCTCTACATTACTACACTTGCACAACGCCTTTCCTTTTTTCGAGGCAGCTGTCTTAGCCTCATTGTTTGGCCTTTTTGGTAATATAAGCGCTCACCGGGAACACTGATATTAGTAGCTCTCCCTGTTCCACCATTGCCAGTAAACAGGAGGGTCCTACTCTCTATAGCCCCATTCACACTGCCCTTTCAGTGTGGGAATCATGCGGCGATTCTCCACATCGGCATCTGTGTGAAAGTTTCAGATGCGGAGAGGGTGGGCAGTTTTGCTGTGGCTCTGATGCTCCTCCGGAGGTAGTATCAGAGCCGCAGCAGAGGCGAGACGGCGTCTGTGTGATTGGAAAAGTAGATCAGGGGTGTGTCGGTCTGATGGTGTTCACAGTCTGACAACTAAACAGATCCTTCACTCATCAAATAAAAGAGAAATGCCCCACACTTCAACCCACAAAGCAACGTTACAGGACCAAACAACAGTAATGTGGTAACTGGTCGTGTCTTTGGCAACTTATATGAGGAAAAAAATACCACATCCATACATGGAAAAGCCTCTGTCGTCCTGTCTGTCCTACTGACTCTTTGTTGCATTTCTGCCCAAAAAACAGCGTCTGTCCCGGCAGAGAGCCAGGTGGTTCCCGCAGTGGACTGGCAGTGAATATGAACTAACCATGTGTTTACCTCCTTCCACTATTGTGTTGTTGTAGTTACTGTCTCTGGCAACTTGTATTGAAAAAATCACTGTGATGGTCAACCCTCCCGACCGAGACTTCAGTGAACATTCCCCCAGAAAACAGCATCCATCCCTGGATGAGAGAGTCAGACAGCGTCTGCTGTTTACTGATGGTGATTATGTAATTATGTAATTTAGGGCAAAAAACTTCTCTTTGACACTTTCCACAATGCATGGTGGGTCAGGATCTCAATCACAACACATAATAACTGCATCCATATGATTATAAATAGTCAGCCAATACATGTTTAGATTAACAGGAGGACATTAGGGAAAAAAACATGGATCTCAACATCATGATGTGTACCATCAAGCCTCTTTCGGATCCACAGCACCGGCGTGCTGTATGAATCGACACACTGGTGCGGCTTTACGCTGGGGCTGCTTCATTCAGTGTGAACGAACAAAGGTGGAGAAAGAGTCTTTGTGTGAAAAGGGCTAATGTGTTCATGAGCAGACAGGACCGCCTCTTGATGACGTTCTCTGTACTGATTGGATAAAATGGACAGGGATACCAGAAAAGCAGGTTGAGAAAATACATGGGTTACTGATCAAACACTATAACAATGATTACTGTTGGAATATAGAGCTATTAAACATTCATTTTAAGATAAACTAATGCTTACAGCAGCTTTAAGTCACATCAGCTTTGGTAAATAGGAGTCATGACAAGGTTCACTTCATAAATAATACAATATAAATTGAAATATTGTGGCTAAATAGTAAAGTACCAATTCTTACCAAGATATATACATTAAAGAAATATTCTCTTTCTTATCTGTACTGAACTGTCTATTACTTGAAATGTGAAACTCAGGGAAGACTTGTTTTGTAAAGACTGAATTGTTTCAGGGAAAGTAAAATATTTGTAGCAAGTTGTACATTTATGTTAAAGCTGTCAAACTTGATCTAGATGTCAGAAAGTAAATGATAAAATGCAGTACAACTTTACATTTTAAGATTGTGATAAATACAGCATCACACTATGTAGGGTGCTGTAATACACAGAATATTTATAATGTGTAAGTGACCCAAAACATAGTCCTTCCCATTTAGTTCTGCGGAAAACAGATGCATCCGAATACCACACGTAAAAGATGTCAGTCGACATGGTATAAAGAGCTAGAAAGTTCAAGCAGGGTGATGGTTGGGGTTGATGTAAGGGTCAAACAAACACAGGACTTTAACGCAGGAAGCCAGAGTTTGTGCCAGATGTAAAACCAAAAGTCAATGTTGAACTGTTTTAACTTGTACCTGTAAGTAAACAGATGTAACATATGCAACCTGCATAATTTGTAATATCATATCTTCTTGAACTTAACCACATAGTTTTGTTGCCTAAACCTAACCCAACAGTGACCTTTGTTTATTTTTGTTACCACTTTAAATACTACTTTTTGTTTTTCTCTTAGTCATCTATTTCAACTTGTTAAACATGCAAACATTAAAACAATTGTTTTTCTTATCACATCAAATCTATTTTCAATTATATTTAGATTTTATTATTTAGATTTTTTGTGAAGATTGTAGTTACTGCACTTTGCTGTTGCACTACCTATATATCTTTTTCAGGTAATACAACGACAGAGTGAGGAATTTGCATTTTTAGTGTCATGGGTCAAATTACTGGTTATGATTTTTAAGACATGAAAATTACTTGAAGAATACGTATTTATAAAGAAGATAATTCCTGTTCTACCTGTAATACATTTGGCTGGATAGTCAAAAAACTTAAACTCCATTTTTCTCAGTTTCCTGGTTAGCATAGCTGCGGTTAGTCTTTGTACGGCCATGTGGATGACGATAAAGGCCACCTGACTATAGATATACTTTCCACATATGTTAACCGTAAAGATTGGCGTATGCAGTGCATGCAATTTGAAAATCTGTGTGTCATAAACTTCCATTATTGTCCAGAACTATTAACGAAACACATCAGTGAGCCACACCGTTACACTGCATGATAGGTTTCTTCATGGCCATGAACATGAACTCTGTAGTTTATTTTAAGTTAATCACATACACCTTCTGCTGCTATGAATACTTGCTAGAGAATGTGTATTAATCCGCCCCTGAAAATAGTCCTTAACAAGTTTGCTGTTTACTCCTGTTTGAATAACATTATAAACGTTATAAACCACAGTGGCCAGGTGTTTGAGGAAATTGTCTAGTCTTTTATAAAAAATGAAATTTTGTATTTGTCATAGGTATAAAGATTTACATCTTCAGTTGGAAGAAATGCAGTGGGGGGCTGAGTGCCCAAGCTTTGAGAGAGGGACTAACTCATTGTAGATTTGGTCTTTTCAGGGGATTTGTCAAGAAGTAGAAAAATAGCCTTATCCTATAAATGTGCATTTCTATTGATTTTAATGCCACACACTCCAAGTCAATCTTTATATTTCAGATATTGTTTCTCTACAGTAAATTTTCCATCACTGTGTGTCAGACTGATAGAGATCTACCTCACATTCTCAGCAGACCTCCGACGAAGCAGGATCCAGTTTCCACGCTGCCGTCGGCTGTGAAGGGAAAAGTTACGCGGGGCAGACTGAGGGATCAATGTTGAAACTTCCTTCCATGGATGAATTGTTAACTTTAATACTGAAACTTATGAATATAGTTATTCATTCAACAATCCATCTCTCATATCTAAAAGTCACAGACTATTTTACTGAAATAATGTGTCTGGGATTACAAATGAAAACCACACAGGATCATTCTTTATCCAGCAGACAGATTAAATTCCAAACCCTGTTACTGTAATAGGCACACTTGTAGCTTGCCATGAATTAGAGCTCTAATTATATTAGGTACTATTTTAAACAAAATAACACATTTCTTATGATCCATAGGTGTAATTTATAGCAAAGCCAGGTTCATTTTCCTGGGCAATCAATTTCGTGGCGTAGCAGAAGACTAATATAATTATGTAAAGCGCTGAGAGCTGAGTATCGCAGTCAGCACAGAAGGGCTTTTCGAAGATAAATGAAGATGCAATTTATTCACTCATAATTTCATACAGAAAATGCCGTGAAAGAAATCCATATGAGCATCAGAAAAGGGTAGAGGCACTAATACTTTTTGATATAGTCTACCAGAGCATTGTAGTCAAGGCTTGGGTAATGTATGAGTTACTTCAGGTTTCCTCACATCAGTGAGCTATCTTTCACATGAGGAAGGAGGAGAAGAGCCTTTTGGCCAAACCCTCTAAATCATACCCGCAGGAGGGAGTCATTTATTATAGTTACAATTATATCAATATCACTAACACATAAGAGCTGCCATAAATCCACGCACATCAGTTTCTGCGACAACATGCATGATCAATGTAGGGGGGTTCTTCAGCTGCTGTTACTCTGAGCAGTTTGGTTGCAGTTTTGTCACAGTTTTATGAATCAGCAAGCCTCCACACACATCAGAGAAAGTGTGTGTTAAAGGTTAAGATCTGTAATTTAAGTCTTTATTCATTTGTCATCTTTCTTCACGGCTCCTCTGTATATCTGCATGATCTTCATGGAAACACTAACCCATAACCCTGCTGTTGTGGCATACTGTGTGCGCAAAACAAAGGACCACCTACACGTCACTGGAAGTCCATTTTAGTCAGCTGCAGGGGCCAGTTGGAGGAGAGGAGGAGCTGAAGAAGGGGCTTGAAATGTAAATGGGGAGAAAACCTACATCAGTCGGTTGTTCCTCAGTTGTTTGCGTCCAGCACTGCAGTCTTATTTCAGGCTCTCCACCTTAAACAGTTTACATCAACCGCTAAATAACAGTATTTTATTGTAATAAATAAAGCAGTGTATACTTTTGTTTTTACAGAAGCACTGTCATTCAAATTACACCCAGGCTCGGGGAGTAATGGAATACATGTAACGTGATTATGTATTTAGGATACAAAAAAAGATAACTTTATTCCATTATACAGAAAAAAAAATGTAATTGGATTACAGATACATATACTAAAAAGGGGATTACTGACAGGATTACAATTTTAAAATAAGGCATGATATACTAGTAAAATGTGATATACTTATTGATATTTCTTTTAACTTCTTTTAACTTTGCATGTTGATATTGAGGTAATCCAAAAGTAATGGAAAGTGATCAAGTAACTTAAATTACTTTAATATTGTGATACTTGGATTAGGTTACTGACTACATTTTTAACAGGTAACTAGTAGCTGTTTGTGAATGCATGTTTTAATTAACCCTCCCAAGCCTGAACCACATGTCCATGACAGTGTAAGACTTCATTATACGGTATGCCAGTAAACGGTATAATACTGTACATAAGCATAGTAAAACATTACACAGTAATAGTGTACTTCATTATACAATATGCCAAAAACTACTGTAGTTAGTTTTACTGTATTTTACCGTGATATGAAATACAGCAACTACTCAATAACTGTAGCCATTAAAGGTGCAATATGTAAGAATTGACCACCTGTCAAATTCAAAACAAAAAGGGGCAGCATATCGCTAGAGTAACTGCTAACTGTTGCTAACTAGCTGCTGTTAGCTTATCAGCTCACTTAGCTGTGCATCTAGCTGTCCAGACAGAGATTTCAGAAAGCCGGGGGAGTGTTGGCGTATACACCACTAGCACACGAGCTGGTTAGCATGCTAACTTCAGTATATATCTTTGCAACACAATACATAGACGTCATAGATCAGAACTGTTGTTCACATTCTGTTGATCATTTTAATTTGTTGTCATATTGCGCCTTTAAATTACTGTTATTTTGATAAACATTGTTTAAGATTAAACTGTTTATTTGGTCATTAAATGATGATTTTACTTTGGTCAGTGTGTATGTGGACATTTATTTCCCATGCAATATCCCCTCTCTAATAATATACCAGGAACAAGACAGATGGAGACCTCTGCAACCTATAAAACAAGTAATGATTACTCACATGGCTGTGATGTAACCCTGCAGTGGTTGTTTAGTCTGTTTCCTCTCAGAAGGAACAGGCTTTATGAGTTGCCAAACAACACAGATGCCCCCTCCACTCCAGCAGAGCTTCTGCCTCCTCTGCTCATACACCTCCACACTGTGTGGGGAATCCTTAATGACAGCCGAGGCCAGAGAACAGGAAGGACTTGTGACAATGGCGTCCTCTAACATTCACATCCTCTGTCAGTATTTACAGATGGTCAGGGTGTGTGAGACAGATCAGTTTTCCAGACTGCTTGTGGTGTCTGATAGCACAGAATTACTGAACATCGACACAAATGAGGCTCTGTGTGAAGACAGAAATGAAATGCTGACTGTCAGTTTAATGTACTGGAACAGAAATTAGGATATAAAACCACCTGCCCTCTAGGTAATATCTGCACTGTGCAGGTGAGAGTATGAATAGTTTATATGAGAAAACTGATGAGTAAATGAGCATCAGATGGGGGGAAAAAAACACAATTTTGAGGCAAATTGATTCCTTTATTTGACAAAATATGACTCTTTCATATATTAATACATTCTCTTTTTATCAATATACATAAAAATTCAACGACGTAATTTTATTTAGCAACTATTACATCACATAATGGCATAATAACAGCAGGCAGTACATTTATAATAGCATCGTGTTATCTCTGGAAACATCTATACATGGAATTAAACACACAATTAGTATCAAACTTCATATTTAAATGGTTTTGTTGTTCAGACAGAAAGAGACATAAAAGTATGTAAATAAACAAGTAAAAATCAATCTAATCTAGAACCTTTACCTTGATTTAAAGGACATTTCCATCAGCATACACATTAGGCTAAGTTAAAGCATATTACTCTGAAACTGTATCCTGCAATATGAGACATAAGCCATTTGTTGTGCATTAGCTGCTCTGATTTGATTTAACTTTTGCAAACATTAGAGTCACAAATCAACAACAATAATAGAGCATGCACTTTACAGGAAGAAAAGAAACAACAGCTATTGCTCGATTAGAGGAAATGAATGAGTCGAGGGCTGCTGTGATACAAACCAAAGCAGACCTCCAGGCCCCCCTTTTATTTCACGTCTCCTGCTCCTCGCCACATCAAACTGCGGCTTTATGTCAGGTTCTGCTGAGCTGAAAATCCTCTCTGGTTGTGAAATTCAGTCTTGATCCGATCATAATCCACAGTGTCTTCATTCGGTGCCAATGAAAGCCCTGATGCGACGCGTTTCATACAAATACAAAAAAAAAAAATCAAAGAGACATTTTCTCACTCGTCTTAATTTCTTCTGCAACGTTTTCACAACTCGTGCTCTCCTCCTCTTGTCTCTCGAGCCAGCGCGTGTAAAAAAAATAAAAAATAAATAACAGCCCTCTTGGGATGGAGATGAATGCTGCTCACTTGCACACAGAGGAATCATCGCGATATGTTCTGCCAGAGCCGACGCAACTTTCTCAGAGGCTGATTAAAGGATTGTGTTGTGCAGTGGAAAGAGATATTTCTGTGGTCATAAATAAATCTAAGACGCTTCTCTGACTCTCCCTCTTTTTTTTCTCTACTTCACTTTGAATGAAAGGGTGGCTCTCTCCCGGTGGTCCAACATCTACAGGCTCTCTGTCCATCACCTCAACAACAGAAGAAGAAACAAACAAACAAAAAAATAACCAAATGTTTTAATTGAATAAACCGGTCTTCTTCTGCTCTTCTGTTGTTGGGATGTCCTGAGAAGAGATGGCTGTTAGCACCTCTTGTTCTCATTAATAGTTAGCCTACAGTAGGGCTACAGCTACTTCCCCATATGTAAATATTAGCCTCCACTGAGCAGGCGTGGTCTGCTCTGCCTTTTATCCAATCAGGAGGACAAAATGAGCTCCCAGCTGCACTGACTGCTCCAACAAAGCTCCTCTAGGTTTACACATTCATGGGTAACATTTATTTGTTATTTATGCAGTTTAATGGATGATCTAAAGTCCAAATCCTAATTGAAGAAGAACATAAAACAAGTGCATATAGTCATTTTTTGTTTTGTCCATGGCAGCTCATTAACAGCAAAAGACTTAAGTAAAGTGAGTGGTGTCATATAGTTTTCTAACCAGAATTTATTTGTTTTGCAGAGGTGCTCAAATTAAAGGAACTGTGCTGCTGCTATTTCCAATTGGGTTGAAACTTCCTGTTTGCATGCAAGATTGTTGAATTTGATCCCAGCTACACCCATGTTCAATTACAGAGTCAGATGGTGAGGATAAAAATCTGAAACTCCATTCGTTCCATTTGGTGCTACAGCAGTGAGGTTCTGACTTTTATTTATCCCCATTTGATTACATCAGAATTAAGAGTTTATCACGATGATCAAATGAATGAACTATTTATGTGAAAGGTCCACTGTGTAGTTTTATGGCTTAACAAACTGAATAAACAAACTATCTTTGTTTTGTTGACTGAATAAACAAACTGACCTTAAAGGACAACATACTGTTTTACTTTGTTTATATGTGGCGGACCCTGCCACCTTTCTAGCTTCAAACAGTGTTCTGGGACCTTATTTTCTTCTGAGAACAGCTTGTTTATTCAGTTATGGAAAAAAAAATGTTTGTATTATTACCTCATATATATTATAAATATTACAATTCTGGGTTTGAATTTCTTCTCCAAAAACTACATAGTGCCCCTTTAGAATTAAAAATGTGATCCTCTCAAAGCATAAAGCTGTTTTATTCTACACTGAATAATTGAACTTGTCTTCAATGCATTTTCATTCAAATCAGCTCATTTTCATACAGAATTATGCAGATCACATAAAATATTTAAATGATTGTATTAAAAGTCAGCATGTTTTAGGGAGGAAAACACTTTTTGTTCAAAATTTCCAAATGTTATTACATTACAACTATTTTAAAGGCTTGATACATGAATAGGTTGTGCGGTGCAGGGAGCTGCAGTGGGGGAGATGAAAGAAAGAAAGAGCTCACCCAGGGTTAAAATGGCCGCCATCCACTGACTACTGAGGTGATTTGTAGCCCATTGTAGTAGCTCATAGCCAAAATCCATGAATGAAACAGGATGAAATCAACTTAAAAGCGACGCTATTGGAGGATTTAGGGTAATACTCGCGTGCTGAGTCACATTCAGTTAATTGTCTGAAACTTTTCTGTGTGACCGAGAGACCTGCACGGGTTTAAAGTCGCTGATGATTTCTGATGCGCTCTCAAATCCGAGGATGTATCATCTCAGAAAATGTGAACACAGAAGGTTTTTTTTCTTTCTTTCTTTTTCTTTAAACTCTCCCCACCATTACAGATTGGGGCTGCTCGGTTTGAAATGTGTTACTTGGATTTGGAATGCAAATGCTTTGTTCACAAGGAGGAGGGATCAGCGAGGAGCCTGAAAGCGACGAGTTTTTGATTAATGAGCTTTGAAATGGCTCTCCAGGAGCAATAAAGGATGAACTGCTCTCTCTCTCTCTCTCTCACACACACACACACACACACACGCACACACACACATATATACACACGCACATCCATCGTTGCATCATTCCCAAAGTCAAAGCATGTTTTTTTCTTTCTTTCTTTTTGTTTTGTTTGTTTTTTTGTTTGTTTTATTGTCACCAATCTGCTCTGCCAGACACAGGACACATTTCTCTACTTCCAATTTATAAAAAAATGATTTTTGAAGATGAGTCTCAGTGTGCACCAATCAATTAGACAGCCAGTGATTAGGCTTATAGGAAAATGGAGCTTATATTCTCTTGTCCCGGCTCATGGGGAGGTAATCATGTGGCCGAGACTAAAAAAAAAAAAAAGATAAGTGACATGTGGAAGATGCAAAAGGCCCTCATCCCAATTGAACATCAATAACCTGCAGAGGCTTTTCTACCGCTGAAATGCACTTTGCATTGGAAGCATAGAGCCGTCTGATGAGTTTTAGATATCCTGGTGTCTAATTATTGATCGGCTCTCCCTGTTTGGACCGTACAGTACAGCTGTGGAGTCAATAAGAGTCCTCTGTATTGTTGCCTGACAGTTTCAAAAGGAATGAAAACAATCAGAAACAAACAAACAAACAAAAAAAGATCAATAAAATGCAATAAAAAATACAAGTTTGAGCACTTTATTTACAAAATGTTAAACACAATAAAATATAACATTTCAATATCATTAGGGTTTCATAAATTTATGGATATCCAACTGAATGGAATAACAATGGAAGACGAAATAAAGAATAGCAATGGACTACACGAAATGACATGCTGGTGTGTATAATATTTCATACTTCGATAGTCTACGTTTTGTTTAAGGTTTGACACAAGATTAACCATGGACATATAGTGGTGTTTATACACTATAAAATGCCCCATTTATCCCAGATTTACAATTAGAAATGCTCTTTATCAACAATACACTGCGAGTCATAGCATTTTCCAAACCCTGTTTTGCCAACACTTTCCAAGTGCACTGATCTGTCCAATCTTACAAAAAACTCCACACTTATAAATACTCGCATAGAAACGATAAATAATGTGCAATACAAAAGTTATTAAATAATAAATATGCTATATGCTAGTACGAAAAGATTATGCCAAAAAAAATAAAAATAATACAAAATAAATAAATAGGAGGATGCCCGTGAGGAGAGTGAGATCCTGACAAACAGACGAGAAAATTTCCCCTAAAAGTCCTTCTTCTCTAAAGATGAGCTTCTACTTTTCGTGATCTACAAGACTTACCTTCAAGTAACGGCATGAAATATTCAGTCAAAAAAAAAAAATTTGCGCATTGCACTTAAGAAAAACCCAAAAAAAGTAACACCAGGCTAGTCTGCCTCTGCGCATCCTCAAATATTCAAGAGAAATGGACAAAGCTGTATTATTTAGAAAATAATTACACAATAGCATTAATAGTAATATCAATAATACTGTAATAATACACACGACTCGCTTGGAGTGTAGTTATTAGACTAGTGAGGTAATAAAAAGAGCGCAACATAATTTTGGCACACATACACACACGCGCGCACGCACCCACACGCACGCACGCACACACACACACACACACACACACCGGAACCACATATTACAAATGCGTGAGTTTAGGCGCTTCCTGAATCCTTCCCTGAGACGCTTGGTGAGAGGTGAGGTCTGTGTATGTGGGATGGGGATCACAGGGTCCATGATGGTGGTTTCCTGGGATCTGAGCGGCACAGCTGTAGTCCACGCTGGTGGATGAGGGGTGGGGAAGATGGCCGAGGTTGAACATGGGGCCCGAGGCTGGCATGGAATCAACAAAATTCCCACCCACGTAAACGGGGCTGCCTTGCAAATTGGCGTTGGCAAAGCCGCCGTTGCTCTGCATGCCGTGGTGTTCGTACTCGGCGCCCGGGTACCTCTTCTGTTGCGGGATGCAGCCACCCAAGGGCGCCGTGTACGCGGCCAAGCCGTACATGTTCTGCTGGGGTTTGGCGAAGGACGGGGGCGAGGGCGCGTCATAGCTGAGGCCGTTCTGGAGCTGGCCCGAGTATCCAATGTGATTCGGGCCACTCAGCGGCGGGCTTCTGTCCGGGGAGTGTCCCAGGGGAGAGTGTGCGAGTCCTTTAGACTTCTGGTCCTTTTTGTATTTCATCCTCCTGTTTTGAAACCAGATCTTTATTTGGCGCTCGGTGAGGTTCAACAGATTCGCCATCTCCACTCTCCGAGGGCGACAAAGGTAGCGGTTAAAGTGAAACTCCTTCTCCAGCTCCACAAGTTGCGCGCTCGTGTAGGCAGTTCTGACCCGCTTGGAGGCTGGTCCCGGCGGGCTCTTCTCATCACTCACCTCTCCACCACCTGTGAAGGAACACACAGAGCCATTTTATTACCAAAGCAATCATAAACTGTAAGCACAACAAGGCCCAGTCCACCCCCACCCTCCTCTTCCCTCTCATACACACACACACACACACACACACACACACACACACACACACGTCTCCATCCTGATCTCTACCTGAGGTGGTGCAGTTGTTGCTCTTCTGCTTGGCGTTCTGCCGGGTCTCCTTCATCCAGGGGAAGATCTGCTTGGTGAGGGCAGGTGTGGCGCTGTTGGAGGCGCCGCCGGATGGAGATTTCTTCTTCTGGGTTGCAGAGCTGTTGGAGCTGGGAGAGGATGCGGACAGCGGAGGAGCCTGCTGCTCCACGATACTCGTTGCCTGGCTGCTGCTGCTGCTGCTCTGACTGCTGCTCTGCCGCATGCAGTCCCCGTTCAGGTCACTGTCTTTGAGGGTCGGTGGCCGGACAGAGGAGGTCTGGATGGGACACACCGAGCCCTGGTAGTCACTGTCGATGTTAGCAGTAGGGTAGGACTGGTGAGCGGGGCCATAGTTGTAGGAGTCAGGTTTGGGGTAGGTGTAGCCTCCAAAAAGTCCAGAGTTATCGTAGTATGTTGCTTTCTGCATTTTGTGGATTCAAAGCCAATAAGGAAGTGCAACTCTATCCAATGGCATGGATGTTGTTTATTCACGTGATTGGTGTTTCCCACCGTTGCTCCAGTCTGTGACCTATAAAGAGAAATACATCAGAGTCGTCTGGGCACACATGAATAAGGCCCACACTCATTATAGCTGCAGCTTCCTCAACATCAATCCACCGACTGGCTGAGATTCATGCTTTAAATAATTCACAATAAACCAGGAGAATCACTCTACTTGGCCCTCTAGATTATCTATTAAATTATAAATCACCAGCTGCCTCTACAGTGTCTGGAGCAGTGACACATCTCCCAGCTCCAGATCTGAGCCCGTCCGACTCATTTCTTTCTTGGCACAAAACAGTTAAAGTTTAACTTGCGCTAAAAGCGACCCTCTGGGAGGCTTTAGGAGTCCCTCACAAAATGAGCTGAATCAGCATTTGACACACACATACACACAATACCCTTTTCACTAATCACAAGGCCTGACAAAGCCCGTCATGCATTGTTCCCTGTAGCAAGAAATATATAGCCCACCAACCAAGGCCGCGCGCATGCGTTTGGATCACATGTTTACGCACAGAGAGAGGCTCGATATTAATCCTCCTCCTCTGGTGTTTGTTATTAATGTTAATATCAAAAGAGAGAGATAGAGAGGGGAAGTAAATATGATGTTTCATTAGACTCAACACAGATATTTCAGCTGCTTGTTCATGCAAAATTAATTTTTAAAGGTGCACTCTGTAGTTTTGGGGAAGAAATTTAAAGCAGAAGAGAAAGATCTTCACTGACTGATTTTAAAAAAAACTGAATAAACAAACTCTTTCTTTTCATGGCTGAATAAACTGCATAAACAAACTGATTTTAAAGGACAACACAGTTTCATACTGTTTCACTTTGTTTATATTTGGCGGACCCTGCCACCTTTCTATCTACAAACCATATTTTCCTCTGAGAACAGCTCGTTTATTCAGCTATGGAGAAAATAAATATGTATGAGTTTGTATCATTACCTCATTAATATTGTAAATATTAAAATTCTGAGTTTGAATCTCTTCTCCAAAACTACATAGTGCCCCTTTAATTCTAAACAAGAACATTTAATTATTGTGATTCTGGTGGATATTTTCTATGTCAGCCACGTTTGTTTTAAGAATATAAATAAGTAACGCTTGCTTTGTAACTAAGCTGAAACAGAAATATCAAAGGGCCCTGCTTGCTTGCTTGCTTGCTTGTACTGTATGTTGGTGGCTTGAGGAGGTGCAGCCCGCGCCGTGCATAACAATTGCACCTGTCAGTGTGGACCGCGGCAAAATTTATGACCGCAAATGTTATGGTTGTAAACGGCCTCAGAGAGGAATGAAAAGCAAAACACTCCTCGAGACTCGCAGCCCCTCAGAAGTGTAAAACTAAGCGTAGGAGGAAGGCAAGGGAAAGAATTTCATACTCGGCGACTTCTCCCGTGCAGAGGCTCGGTTTATAAATGATGCCTCCATTCTGGCTCAGCGCGAGTCTGCAGCCAAACGAGCCGGGGCGAGGTGAAACACTGGAGATATTTCAGGCAGGGGATGTTTGGTGAGGACGCGTTAAAATGTAGAGAAATCCAGGGATGAAGCGGTGAAACTGTTCCTGATTTTATTACTTTTATAATTTGCATGTTTTTCAGTTAATGTGTGAGAACAATGCAAAGATTATTCATGTTTTTTTTTTGGTTTGTTTGTTTGTTTTTACAGTTGTTTTTCTTGTGGATAAATAGTTTTAGGCTTTTTTTTTTTTTTTGAATGGGACTCTGGCCTGCGCAAATAATTACCCGCACAGGCTGTGTTAAAGTCATCCCTCATGTCTGTTTTGGTGATTTAAGCCTCCTGTGCCACACTGTGAGCGTTAATATGTAGCCTAATAACAAATCACCCCTTCACCTTGTTAGCAGTTGGCCGTGCTGCCTTGTCCACTCCCTTCATTAAAGAAATGTTACTCACCGAAATCTGCGCAAATCTGTTTTATATCCTTCACGCATTCATCACTGCTGCCACCTCGACCTGCAAGAGAAATAAAATAAGTGTTTTTTCCCCTTTTTAATTCACATTCAAACATGGGCCTCCAATTCGACGCATACAAGCAGAATTTATACAAAGAAAATAAAGATCAGGACAATTATTCTCCATCATTTAAAAAACAAAGCTCAAGTAAAAAAATATATATATTTTAATTCAAATTATTCCTGAGCTAATAAGATGTATTTTCTCATTTCATCTGATGTTTTCCCTTTTTTTCATTTTGCTAAATTGGACCACGTATGGCACTTTTTTTAAAAGTGAAGAAAGAGAGAGAGAAAAGTCTTACATGTGCACTTTTTTTTTTTCAGCACAAAGAGCCAGCCCAAATATTTAGCAGTCATAAGCTTTTTTAGGTGACCTTTGGGTCATTCAGCATTAAGTCAAAGTTTAATGAACAACGAGCAGTTTGGCTTCAAGTAGCCTCAAGTCTGAAACTAAATTCAAAGCAGCTTTTCAGCGCTGACTGAAACACAGGACCCGGCGGCCAGAGAGCAGAAATTAAACCTCAGAAAATCTTTTTTTTTCCTAAATGTGTGAGTGAGAAAACTCTTCTGTTTTATTATCTCATCTGAGGATATTTGCTTGAAATCTCAGATTCCTTCGATGTGGGAATATTTGTTAAAGCTGGTCGATAATCTGCGCCTGAAGTGCTTTTTAAACACACTGGGCTACTAGTAGCAGACATGGTCCTCTTTTCAGACAGCAGTGTTTTTCGCCTACGCGTTGTTACGGTAAGTTTGGTTCACACAATGGGCCGGACTCGAGTGTCGAGTGTTTATTATCCCTGTGAATCGTTTTTCTGCGGCTTAGCCCTCCAAAATCTGCTCATATTAACAGCTAAAACAGGCGAGAGAGGTTGAGAGTTATTGTTGGAAAAATGTTTGCTGCGTCCAGTTGATCATTGTGAGATTAAAGCGTCGATTTTATTGTAATAACATGTGTCCAAGGTCTGTTTTACGTGCAGATAAATGCGAGCTGCTCACATAATACGAAACCACAAGTAGGTTTCTGCTTTTAGTAAAAATCGGTAGAAATTCAGCACAGACGCCCCATCACGAGTATAATGTTTATAAAGATGTGGTGCACGTAAATTAAACGTTTATCCATTAAAGTGTCAGCAGATTGTTAGTAAAATGTAGAATAATCAACTTAAACATAAGCTTTTATTGTCTTTGCGACTCAGGCCTACAGAAAAATATTCACATTCAACTAAATACAAGTGAGCCAAAAAAAAATAAAAAATAAAAAACGTCTCCAAATAGAAAGAAAATCTGAACTATTTGCCTTTATCCTTGGTCACTATCCAGCCGGGCGATCCTTTCAAACATCAAATATGAATTCATGTATAAATATAACGTTGCAGCTTAACAAAGCCATACAGCTGAAACCACATAAATCACCGCAAACGCCACTGTGACGATAAGACAACAAATTAATGTGATTTACGATCCAAGAGCCAAAAAGAAAAGTTCCTCTCCTCTCTCTTCTTCTTCTTCTTCTTCTTCTTCTTCTTCTTCTTCTTCTTCCTCCTCCTCGGAGCCGCTTCTCATCGAAACGTGAATTCAGCTGAAAAAAGCGCAGGACTCAATCTGTCGATAATATTTGAACGCGCTTTCTCACCCCCCAAAAAATATGAATGTGCTGTAGAGGAGCCGGCTGTGTGGACTCCATATCCACCACACGGTCTCCGACATTAACAAGCATCGCCTCCTTGAGTGGAATAAATCACATATATTTCCTTGCATTATATTAACCCGTGGTTAAAGGTTGCTTTCTGCCATGCAGTTGCTTACCTGCGAATCAATTCATCATAAAGCAGTCCCCCTCTCAGCATCAGTTCCTTTCCACGCAGTCTCTAGAATAAATCCTTCACCCTTTGTCTGTAGACAATGCTGTCCTAAACCTGATCTTGCTGTTTTTCAGACATTTCCATATACCAATGGAGACAGTATTCCCGAAAGAATGGAAGGACTCGCATTCAACTACCAATAAAAAGCGAACAAGGTATCCTTATTCCAGAAAAAAAAAATCCCTGGCAATCAATCACCCATTGAAATATACAGGAATTCAGAGCAGGATAGGCCTGAGCACATTTGGAGCTTTAACATTAGGAGATTTTGGGGTGTTTCGGAAGCTTTGTGATGACAAATAAAGGCGCTGCCTTAAGATACAGGCATATTTGTTCACGTGATTGTTCTCTTCTTCAACCGAGCCTTACCTCACCAATCCATTTTGATAAAGGGTGGCGTTTATTTCCTCATCTGAGCTGTGTGAAAATGTTGCACTGCCTATTTCTTTTCATCTCCTTCTGAATTTTGTGAGGATTGGAGCTCGCCTGCACTTAAACACAAGCATTACGTGCTATTTGTTGAGGTACTGAGGATGAGAGATGCTGTCTCAGAGAGGTGGCTTCAGCGTCTTTAGTGCAGCGTGTGTGCCTATATTTTCACCAATTTATGTGCAATTTAAGTGTGATTGCAGCTTTTAAATTTTTTTTGCATTTTCTCCTATATAAACAGTCCGCAATTTCACAATAAAACGCGTAAAGTGGGCCTTAAACGCACCACATTGAAGTATTTACGGATAATATTCTCAAACGCTACTAATTACACTTTCTGTCTGTGTCCTATTAAGTCGCCCAATGATGTTTCATGTGCACTTCTTTTGTTTTAAAAATGATTCATGAAATAAACGACATGTGGTGTTGTTTTTTTTCTTCTTCCAGCTGGGACTGGATTGTATTCAAATAAACCACATTATCATCTTTTGTTTGTTGTGTCTGTCCTCACTCAAACGCTGCTGAAACACAAAGGGATGGAGAGAAGTGTCCTCTCCTGCATTGTTTTTCAATATTAACAATAGCACGGTTTGATATCCAATAAATAAATATATTGGGAAAAGACCAGGATGAATTGGAAGAGGAAGAATTCGGAGCCGCAGAGAGCGTCGGCTGTGTTCAGCGGTGGGTTATCTAAGAAGAAGAAGCAGAAGAAGAAGGATGCAGGACTGGTAGCGACGCAGCATATGTTCAGAGGGGTAATAAAAGTGAAAGATTTACAGTTTTCGCCCGGCCCCCCAACAGCCTCGCACCCTTTCAGGAATTACTGGGAATGATTTACAAGGAGGCAGAACTGTCAGCCTGCCCCAAAACTTCAGAGACTTCTTCTTCTTCTTCTTCGACTTGGAAAATCAGAATCAAATCTCCCCCCGCGAACAATAAAAACAGCAGAAATCGACTCTCACGCAAAGAAGCAAAATAAAAACAAGCTGCTGTTTATCTCGTGTTGAAAACTTGCACAACATAAAAGACACGTTCACTTATACTTTGCGAGCAAGATACAAGAATGTTGAATTTTACTTGTCTTTAAAAAAAATAGAATAAAAATTGTTAAAATGATTGCGAATAAAGACTGAGTGGGCCCAGTGTGTCCGAGAGAGCATCCATAAATACATGTCACTACCCTTTAGTTTTTACCATTTATCCTATCAGTCCCTTTCGACATATACAAGCGAGCTCAAAAAAGAAAAAAAAAACTACCATTTGTGATATATTAAATCAAAAAGAAGAAGAAGAAGAAGAAGAAGCAGGAGAAGAAGAAGCAGAAGAAGAAGACATGCACACAGCGACTAAGCACAGCCTCAGAGCGCACACACCAAAGGCAGCAATTTATCAAATATCACGACATTTGATATCGTCATTTACCAGCTCGGCCAACATGGAAAATGCTGAAATATTTACCTACCCAAGCATCCATCGGTTCGGATGTGTCGCTAAAGTGCGGGGCTGTAACGCTTGAAGCCGGGTATCGGATATTATTTTCTTGGGGGATCTCTTCAGTTTTCAAGTCTGATAGAGTCCTTGCGATTAATGACGACGCCGTGTTTCTAGGGGGACGTGCTGCATTAATTATTTAGACAATCACGTGGTCGAGAATAGAGAGCGGAGTGGTATAGTCTCTGGATTATATCTCTGAATGCAGACAGCGCACTTTAATATATCTTAGGGGGGTTGTCTGGCTTCGGAGAGGCTTCTGCGAGAAAACAGCTGGAAATCAAATATGGCCGGATGGAGAGCGACGACGTTGTATTCCTGCACTGGGTGCAGTGTCATTGAAAATGGCACTGCCTTTGGCTCCCATTTATTGCTGTTCAGACATGTAGGTCAGTGTGGCTACACACTGTACGTTGTAGTAGGCTGCTCTGACCTGATAACTGCTGGAGGAAACTGGGATGTGTTTTCATTTGATTTCACGTTTGAATAAAAGAGAAAACCACAGCTTGTGTTTGATATGAGACGGATTTAAAATAAAAAACCTTATATTAAATATATGTATATTAGTTAGATTAGTTGTCCAATTGTGCCAATAGCACCCCCCCCCCCTCCCCTCCCATCCCCCACTCCTCTCACTCATCCCCCCCCCCCTCCCTCCCTCTCTCCCCCCCTCTCCCTCTCATCCTCCCCTCAGCATCTATGTGCAGATCATTTATGGCAGGATGGTGGATTGGAAGCATCACTTTGTCTCAGCTTCTCTCTGAATCTATATATGACACGAGCCTCCACTTTTTACACGTACACAGGCACATAAGAGCCCGTGCACGCCGTATGGGCCCGCGCGTGCTCAGTGGGGATCAGACAGTGGTCACTGGGGATGAAAACAGCGCTGAGAGGCTCGAGATTGTCTTTCCACATGTCTGTTTATGACCACTTTTGTTTGTGTCACAACTGATTGTGTAGCGTGGAGGGTCGGAGGTCAGAGCTGCAGTGGGTCATATTCAATAAAGGTATAAGTTGTGGAGCACGAGGGGAGTTTGATATCAGATTGATATAGTTATATAGTTGTTTATTTTGTGTGTGAAACAGTTTGTGATGAATGCCGCGTAATCTGGTTTTGGAGCAGGAGCAGCCCCTCTGACAGAGTTTTTGTTTGTCAGTTTGAACATTTGTGTTTCTATATAATAAAGACTTATGTGATTCTTATGTGACTCAAGTCAAAGTCTCAGTTTTCACTGAATAAAATCACCTTGAGAAGCTCCACTGAGAGCTCATGAGGATGTTTTTTTGTCGCGCAACCAAGCCGCTCGTTTCCATATAAGAGCTAATGAATGAAAATTAAGACAAAGAATAGTATAAACTCATTATTTAATGGTTTTAAAAAAAATATTTGCTTCACTTATCGTGGAGGAATAATATTTTTGCTCGTAAATGTCACCCTTGACGCAGGAGAAGAGGCTGAATTTGCCCATGCAGCGCACATTTGGTGCATCTGTGAATGTTTGGTAAAAAAAAGGGGGCTCAAATGGCTCCACGTGCTTAGAAGAAAGACTCCTTTCCCATCAAACGTGATCCTTTTGTAAATGGCGCAAAACGAATGACGAAATAACCCCATAAAAATGAAAATATAATACGTTTTTGAGCAATTTGGAGGAATTATAAAATACCACAGTGGCGCCGGGAAAATCCATTTCCTCACAATCAAAATATTTCTGAGAGGAGAAATTAAAAAGAAATCTCGACAAAGTGCCCACTGCAAACATTTAAATGCATAATCAGTAGAAATCTTTATTTTTTTCCAATATACTTCTCGCATCTCAATGCACAATACAAGGTAGAAAGCATGTACAAAAATAAAACCAAAAAGATTGCATATTGACATGAGGAGACAAATGCACAAATCAGAACCTTCTGGGGGCTTCGACCTGATATAAATACTGTTAAAACTGTGGGATTCACGCACTGACTCTTTGCTTTGAATGCTTTGGCTTTCTTCTTTTTTTGTTTTCTTGAAGTGTGGAAAAAGCGCTCCAAACCAAAGCGAGCAGCGCCTGGGAGAGAAAATGCTGCTTGTCCGGCGGGTCAGGGGGTGTTGGGGTCAGTCCTTGCGGCTGAAATGTGTCCCCTGGATGAACCTGCCACTGCTGCTTTGTCGACCTTCGGCTGAAATACCTTTTCAAGCTTCTCATCGTGAAGACTTCAGAAAGAAGACCTCCTCGGACTGGGAGAGCTTTGGGGCTTTTTTGTGTGTGTGTGTGTCCGAAGACAATGACGGTAGAAAACCAGAAATATCTGCCTTGAAAGGTGACGTGAAAGCCCCCCTCGGTTTTAGCTCGGTGTAAATGAAAAACTCGGAAGATTCCCACATTTTAACTAAGACTAAAACTTTGCATAAAGCCATGCTAATAATGCACATATTTTTTTTTTTTAGATTAATAAAAGTTTAACGAATACTTTTAATTAGAATTGTGTGTGTGTGTGTGTGTGTGTGTATGTGTGTGTGTGTGTGTGCTATACGAAAATGTACACGTTTCTTTTTAAACAAATAAATAATGACGTAAAAAATCATATTATGAAAAATAGACACTTCTACTCCTAAGTAACCTGGATTTCCGATGAGAAACATCCAATATCAATCCGATGCCATGCAGGAACAAATGATCTTTCATATCAGAGTTTCGAGAGAGCCTCTGAAAATGTACACTGTTTACACAGATGTCAGGAGAGATTTATAAGGGCACTCAGAATAGTATGCACACAGGAATGTCTTGCTTTTTGGGAATAATATTTAGGCTCCGAAAATTTCAAAGCTTTATTGTACAAAATAAGTTAAAAACATAAAGGAGTCACAAAGATCTGAGGGATTCACGGGTTGTTGGGTTTTTTTGTCTTTGTTTTTTTGCAGCTAAACGAAAGTAGGTTGTGTTAGGCGTGCTGTGTGGAAATAATGCTTCCTTCAAGTATATATATATATGTATAAATATATATTGTGCGTTTTAATGTGAAGATTCAATCGGAGAAAAAAAAACTGAAATAACGAACGAAGGACTTCCCTGTTCATGGTGAAGTAATTAAATGTTTCAACCAGCGTGAATCCACGTGAGAGGAGCAGAAACACTTTGTTTTAAACCCATGAAATCAGCCGAGGTTTGCTCATTAAACGTCCACAGAGGGGAGGGAAACGTCCAAAACAAATTAAATACCCAAAAAAAAAAAAAAAAAAAAAATCAAAGGCTTGTTTCGATGTTTTTGAGTCTCTCAAGAAAAAGAGGCTCAACTTTCAAACTCAAGGCTGATTGATTTTTTTCTGACTCTGTCTTGAGTCAAAAAAAACACTGCTGGGGTCATTTTTGTTAAATAAAAAAAAGGCTAAAAACGACATCAGTCCATGCAAAAGTCAGATGCAACCCAAGTCTCTTTTTTATGTACAGTTAATTTCTAAAAGCCACCTCTCTCCTTGTCTTATAATGACGTGATATCAGTCTGGCTGTCCTTCTGAATGCTCTGCAGATGGCTGGAGGCTGGTGCAGATCTGCCCTTGGTGTTGGGCAGTTTGTGATCTTTCTTCCATTTCATCCGTCTGTTCTGAAACCAGATTTTGATCTGCCTCTCGGAGAGACAAAGAGTGTGGGCAATCTCAATCCGCCGCCGCCTGGTCAGATACCTGTTAAAATGAAACTCCTTCTCAAGCTCCAGAACCTGCTGCCGGGTGTAAGCTGTTCTGGACCGTTTGGGCTCGGATCCTGTGTAGTCCGGGTTCACTGGGAGAAAGAAAACAGAAGAGGAGGAAGGAAAAAAAAAGAAAGTCACCAAATGTGGCCAAAGCAGCATGCAGGCAAAAAACAATACAGCATGAGGAGTCTCTCTCTCTGCACCCGGGGCGCTCAAACTTTAAGGAAACGCACAAGGAAGAGAGGCGAGGAAATAATGAAGGATTTAAGCTGAATTTAAGCAGATTTGCTGCAGATTTAAGCTCCATTACAAGCGGTCAATATGTGTTTTCAGGAGCTTTCAGGCGCTCACCTAGCGGCCTATTTCCTGAGCTATAAAAATTTATGACTTGTGTAATTGGCGAGGCCTTTCAAAGACTCTCATAAATATTACACTGAATGATTCCTGAAGTACAGGTCTCAGCTGCTCCATAAGAGAAGTACTAGTAGCCTAGTAGTAGTAGTAGAAATCTTACCGGTAGTTACGTGGACTTTCTTCATCCAGGGGTAAACTACTGCAGGCTGCTTGGCTTGTATCCCATTTTGGCTCTTTGTGTTTTGTTGCTGTCCACAAGTCCGAGGTCCGGACACTTGGACCGGGGGCCCTGGCTCAGTCTGTGCGTTAAAAGGGCTCGACTGGCCGGATCTCTCTTGCACATGACCCCGTGGCTGCACTGTGCTGGAGTCCTGCACAGTGTTGCAGCTGAAGGGCTGCTCCGTGTAGTTTGACCGTGGGTAGATCCCTGCATGGTGAAAGTCTGTGTCCTGCGTTGGACTGAAGTAGTCCGAGCCCTGCTCAGGTATATAGTTATTTTGTGAATATTCCTCGCACGGAGGAAATTTGGGATCCACATACTTGGAGTTCACCATATACGAACTCATGGCCATTAATTTCTGAAGGTAGAAAATACTAATTTTTCTCGAGTTGTCTTTTTTTCCTCCCTCCATAAAGCCCTCCTACTTGGTGTCAACTGAATAAAGTTAGCGAACCATGTGACCAGATCGGCCAATCGAGGTGATGCTGGTCCATAAACGGGTAAACATACAACTAAAAGCAATTTCGTCTAACTTAGGAGGAACCAGAATTAGACCCTGGTGGAAAAAAACAAACAAATATCGACCCGAAGCATCTGCGTGCGCATTTTGGATCATAAAATCGCGTTCTGGAAAAATAATTAAAAACACACGTAGCTCCAATTTACTTTAATATTTAACTTTAAAAATGATAAAAACAAATAAACATGGGAAATAAGAAACAGAAGGTGTTTTTATCCGAGCGGAAAAAAAAGAAATATATCTCAGTTTCTCAGCTCTAACTTGAAGGCATGGAGTTGAACAGAGACAGCAACAAAAGCTACAAAAAGCCCCGTGGCATAAAAGCAGCGAATAATGACTGAGGACAATTGATGGACACTGTCTTTGTCAAGAAGGGGTCATCCAAAAGTTACACGAATCTCATCACTTCATCTGCTCCCATCCCTTTGAAAAAAAAAAGAGGATCCTATTGGCCAGCAGCAGCAGCAGCCTCTGGGAATCAATAATGTAGAGACACAAACGACTCACAGGAGGGAGAAGCTACAGCTGGAGTGTTGTTGTGGCTTTCTTTTTAGCAAATACCGCTCTGGTATTTCATCCAAACACAGAGAAATAAACAGGAAATAAAAGCCCCCTCTTGATTATGTGTGTTTCATGTGAAGCATTCTGCGGATTAAAGAGTTGAAACACGCCCCTGAGCTCTTATTCTGAAATATGTGCTGCTGTCAGATTTACGCCCTCATTCATAACCTGTCACTGTAGCTTCTGACAGCACATGCGCACCAGGCACCTGATAAATGGCAATAAGTCAATAAATCGAAGTTTTTTCATCGACCATATACTCCCCTAGAATCGAATCTGTGACTGTGGTTTCATCACACAAATTCGGTTCTACAGGGTATATATAGACGACGGCAAGCGACACCGGCCACTCTTTAGCAACACGACCGCAGGAGCTTTATTTGTGGCCAAGCAACATTCACAAAGTGGCTCAGAGTCAGGATAAACAGAAACATCAGAGGAGCAAGGTTACATGAGGAAAGAAGAGGGCGAAAATGCGCTCTGGGGAAGTCTTATTACAGGCTGTAATAATGTCTTTTAACACATTTTGATGGTTTCCTTTCTCTGACATAAGCATCTCCTTGAGTTTAGAGGCTTCTGTGATCTTTATGTTGTTGGTTTGAACCAAAGTTGGCCGCACAGTAGCTTTAAAAGTCATGTCAGTGGGCCACAGGCTCCATTTGCAATCCTCTGCAATTTTAAAGAGGCACTATGTAGTTTTAGAGAAGAGGTTCAAACTCAGAAGTGTAATATTTACAATATTAATAAGGCAGTAATACAAACTCAGAAATGTCTATCTTTTCCATAAGTGATTAAACAAGCTGTTCTCAGAGGAAAATAAGGTTTGAAGCTAGAAAGGTGGCAGGGTCCACCAAATATAAACAAAGTCAAACAGTATGAAACTGTGCTGTCATTTAAGATAAGTTCGTTAATACAGTAATGGAAATAAAAAGGGTTTGTTTGGCATAATAAAATCAGTCTACCAGTCTCTTTCCTCCCCAGAGCTACATGAGGCACCTTTAAGCAGAAAAATGAGAAGAAAAAGACAGAAACTATCAGCCAGTGTCTCAGGTCAACCGAGGTTTCACTCCAGTAGGTCATCTTCCCTCCATCAAGTTCACAAGAGGAAGAAAAACACCTTCTTTAAATGATCAAAACAACTTTCCACTGGTGTGAGCTGTCACCTCATAATCAAAGATAGCCTCACAGTAACGAAATAAACTCAGATAACTGATACTTGCTGCTAATTCAGAGGAGCTTATCACCACTGCCCCTCCTCGAGAGATGAGGCTGGAGGCCGCCGAGGTCAAACTAAATCATTTACAAACTTATCCAGAAGTTCAATTATTTTGGGGCCTGGTGACAGCTCAAAGGGTGCAAAAGTTTACCAATTCCCCGTCAGCCATTAACTAAAGCTCCATGACGGCCGCTGCAGCTCCCTCTGACACATCCTCACGAGTCACACCAAGCTGGGACGAGTTCAGATATTTTACAAAATAACCAGGACGAGTAGAATTATTTCTTTCAAGTACATGAAAGTAATATTATAATAATGTAATTTCGTTCATATTGTATATCAGCCTCGGTGGGAGAGTTTACAGTCTGATATGTTACATATTCATGGCAGCTACATGGCGCTTTGACTCAGTCACTGTCTAAATTAAATGATTTAATTGTAATGTCAGGTTTGAATTTAGGTCCTTTTGATTTGAGGCACTGGGTTTCCATCACTGTGGGAAAAGCTTTAATAAAGGTTGAGTCAGACGTGTTTTCTTCCTCTTCTAATAAGAAATAAAGGCACGTAGGAAGACCTTAACCAGCTGATTATATTCAGGATGACGCACCAAGTCGTTTAATTTAACGTGACGTTTTGGCCACAGTTATATTTGAGCGTGATTCATCTTGTCAAGTTGAAAGTTATAAATAAAAAATACAATAAATTGATAAATAAAACAGAAGGGATCGATATGAGCGCAGTCAGGACGCATGCGTGTCTTTTTTCTGCTTTACGCTCAAGTTTGAACAAAAACGTAAAATATTCGTTTCAACCACAGTCAAAAAACAAATGAGAGAATCTGTAAAAACTCGGTCTTGATCTTCACATTTCAATATTTGTGAGACAGCCTGACCTGTCTTTCACCTTCCCCTGCCAGTCCTTCAGACGGGTCAAAGCCGAGAAACACAACAAAAGAATGATAAAGTCAGCGTTTCCTGGCAGCTTGTGTTCAACCAAAGGCCAACTAGTCCAGCTTCAGTCTTTTTTCACTACGATTCCTGGATTTTACCGTGAAAAAAGCTGCAAATTGAGAGTTTGAGAGCGACAGAAAACACGAGGCCTATTTAATCTAATTTGCGGGCGAAGTGAGGGAGCATTTCTGACTCATAGAAATGGAAAATAGGGCTTAAATTCCCCCTCTACTTTGAATTCAATATTATTTAACGATTATTAGACGTGTTTTCCATCAGTGAGTGGTGGAATAAATCATTTAAAAGCCCTGCAGAAGAAATGCACCAGGCCTGCAGCGAGTAACAGCCACATAACGTGACAAATAAAAATGAAATATTCTTGTAACCTCGGTGCTGTTTTTAGCTGTTTATTAATTTCGATGTAATTAAAGCTGAAGCTCAGATTGTCACAAAAACGAATTGTGAGCTAGGAAAATTGCAACAGAAGCAGAATTGGCACGTGTTTTATATATATACACATAATTAGGCCTTCCAGATATTTCAACAAATCCTTCAGAAAATCTCAAACAACAGCAGTCTGGGGGACAACAGGTTGATTTCTCCGCCTCCAAGCAAACAAGCACCACAAAGCTATGATCTATAACGACATCATGTAGCAGAGAAGCAGAGCAACAACTTGAACAACACACATCCAACAAAGCATCGATTGAGTCTTAAAAGGTTTAAACCCAAACCGAGCGCCGTAATGAGATTAAACACCATTTCCTTACAGCAGCGCATCATCTAAAGCATCTCTGTTCGTCCTGGACACGCACTGTGGCCGCTTTTAGAGGCAGGAAACAGTGTAGTGTGACATCACACGCCCATAGCACGAGCATAATGATAAAACGCAGCTTACCGCCGAGCCCGCAACACATGGCACAGCACCGAGGAGCAAGCCCGCCGCAGGGAGAGTCCGCCCGGTCCAGTCCGCTGCCAATTGACGCTCTATTCCAACCCATCTGGACCGTCTTACTAATACACAATGAGAATTATATTTTGGCTTGTCAAGTCCCGGGCCATAAAACAAACTTTAATGGCATCACGTGTTTCCTCGCAGCCACTCACAACACCGCGCAGGCCCATAAATAACCCTCAAAGTTGCACTTACTCAATAACGCCGATTACACTGATGTGCACTGAGGAAAAGTCGTGGAGAGGAAGAGAGGAAGCTGGGAGTTTATAGGAAGGTCGCAACTGTCAGGATGTTACTGGGAATAGAAGTGCACTTGGATAAAAAAGAAAGTATTTTATTTTGGTAGTCCATTTATTTGCACATTATACTTATATACAACTAATAAAATGCTTTAACTCAAAACAAAGTCTGCTACTTAGACAACTGTGTCTCTGACTGGTAACATTTATCATTTTATGACCTGTTGTCCATTTATTTAAGTCAAGGATTATTTTATTTTTTTATTCATTTTTTCGCCCCAGATCTGATTCTATCATCTCACTGAAGCCTGTTGACCTCTAACAGTGCGAACAAAAACACGCATGCATGATCTGTGCTCAAATACATTATTTCTCTCCCCAGTGAACCTGACACAATAAGACTGATGTCATTCATTCATCCGGGCCAATCCCAGAGCGCACAGCACCGCTGCCCCTCCTCTCCTCTCCTCTCCTCTCCTACTGCACAGAGCTGATGTGATGATGTGGGGCAGGTATGATAAATGGAAGGGCATCAGATCAGAGGCTTGTCACTTTTTACATGCATGTACTCATAAAAAAGGAGATTTCCCCTGCAGGTAATTAGTGGCCTCCTCGGTGTTTTATAAGTAGCTGAACTCACATTGTTCCCGCTCTAATACGAGGCCTGTGCAGTTTTAAATGCAGTCATTTTGCTTTCAGCCTCAGCAGCATTCATAAAAACCACCTCCTCTGACATCAGCATGAGGAGGATGTCATGCAAACTCTCATGAATCTGTGTGAAGATGTTCAAACAGCTGAAGTCAGTGAAGCTACAGCTTGTTTAGCATCTTTAACTGAAGTGGTCTCTGCTAATAAAGTCTCCTCTGATTAATTAATGACAATAAACAGCTGTTTGCTTCTTGCTGTAGAACAACTAATGGGTTTGTGGAGCACGAGAACACTTAAAGATCCCACAAAACACCAAATGCGGCAATAAAAAGGCAAATAAATCACACACAAATGCTGAACTTGGTGATCTTTTTTACACACAGAGCTCCAAAAACCACTTTCAAAAGTGAACCACGTCACGTGACCACGTGTCTCAGCCAATCACCGTGCTCAGGAAAAGCCTGCTGAACGTGTCCAGAGAGGCAGACTGTTGGGCAACAGCGCCTTCTGCTGGCACTTTAACGACCTCTCCTCTGTTCCACTGCAAAAAATGTCCAACAACACTGACAAATACTTTCACTTTATCACGGGTTTGATGGAAATATGGAAGAAATGTGCAAGACGGGAGAAGAAGCTGCAAATTCTGCATGCGAGTTAGTTCATTTCAATATTATTTGAATTAAATAGAGGTGTCTTAATTCAAGAGGGCTGATGAGTCTTGATGAGACTGGGTTTAATTAAGCTCTAGATAGATAGATCAATAGCTTTATTAATTCCCGAAGGTAAATTAGGTTCATTTAAACCAATGAAACTGCACGTGACTCAAGAGAAATCATCTCAGCCTTTCGCAAAATTATTTTCCTTGTGGTTTTTTTGTAATATGTTGAAAAAATAGAATTCAACAGAGTGTCGTGCAAATGTTTTGCAGTGTAGATGTTTTTATTGCTTGTGATTATGCCGATGAAGCGAAATAAACTCGTGTCTCGTGATGATTTTGATGTGAACACAGAAACTTGTCAATGAACGAGTCATTTCGTCTCACTGCAAAACGAAAAGAATGAAGAGGTAACACAAATAACAGCTTTTTAAAAACACCTTTTAGGTTTAATGTAAGCTAACAGGAAGAAATGTTTGTTTACTCTGTTTCACAATAATCCAAAAGAGTCTAATTTTGGACTACAACAAGTCTGCAGGGGGTTAAACGAGGGTGGAAAGGGGAAACCACATCCATTCATGCAAACTATCTGTTCTAATGTGAGCAGGGCCTGCGGTCAGACATCGTTCTACATAATAAGAAGTTAGAAAAACACACAGATATCGTGTGGGATATCCACATTGTCAGATTACACAACAGTGTAAAGCCATGTCTAATTTGCTCAGGCTTCTTCTTGCGCCTCTCTCCTCTCTCAGGGTCCATTTTGCCGCATTGCAGTAAGGCTGTAAATACTTTCGCAGCTGCCTGTCAGGCCACAGTGAAATACTGTCTTTGTCTAGTTGGCCCCATCTCCAAGCAGCTGAACACTGCTATGAAAACTCAACTTCTTCTGCCAGACTCGCATATGTGGAATAAAGCAAGGCAAACATTCTTCTGTGTGAAATTCTGTGCAGCATTTTAGCAAGTGAGCAAGTGTGGGGGGAAATACAGTGTCTTCATGAGACCAGTGCAGATATTCTGGAAGCTAAAGAAATGCTAAATGATAAAAAAAAAAAAAAAATGTGGGATCACTGCCATCTTAGAAGCTAGAGGATAATAAAAGGTTTGTCGACGTGCAATAAGGAGCTTCAAATTGGAAACGAAAGGGGAACTCTGTGGTTCAATACATGGAGCTCTCTTCTAAATAACTGCATCAGAAAAATACAGCTCAGACACCATCATCACAAACACAAGATACATTTCTGCAGAATAATCTAGAAATAAAAGGTGAGAGCCACGATGAAGAAACATGAAAACATGTCATAATAAAGTTGATTATTACTATAAAGAAAATATTTCTCTTTGATTCTTGCCACATAAAGGCACATTTTCACTAATACCAACATCATTATTAGCCTTTTCTGCGTTTAAACTACAAAAGCTTTGTATTTCAACACATCCAGCAACGTGTGAAATTACCCGAAAGCCCTTACCCTGCTGCTAATTTACATGACTAATGAAACAGGAAGCTGTCAAACTTCACATGCAGACACACGCGCGTAAATAAAGTCCATTATGACACAGAAAGCTTACCTATAGCCGGGAGGTAATCCATGTTCATTCTCTGAGGTTTACCTCTGCGGAACATTTTTGATAAAGCTGTGAAGAGCAAGATCTGCTTCTGCTTCTGCTGCTGCTGCTGCTGCTGCTGCTGCTTCTGCTACTTGCATGAAGATGTCAGATCTGTAGAAAAGTTGAAACGCTCCTCTTGTCATCCAGCAGAACGAGCATCTCAGTGCCGCAAATATGCGCCGATCGGACGTTTTATGAGACGAATGCGATTTTTAAGAAAGCCGACCGTGGCGCATCGGTTTGAACGCCATAGACTCAGAATGCAGTGGGAAAAAAATCGCCTGGGAAATCAGGAAAAGAGCCATGAAGACGTTTGCCTCTCACACATGACCAGTGGCATCCAATGACAGGCGATGGAGGCACATAAAAAGGTCTATTACCAAGTTGTAAATTGTCCCCGCACAAAAAGGAATTTCGACTGCAGCAATTCTCCCCATCTTTGCTGCATAATGGCAGAAGCCCCTCCATGTCCTCTGGAGGAAAACAAGAGGGGCTTTCCCTCCTGTTTTTTTTTTCCTTCTTCTTTTTTTGTTTCTGTCACACAACTATGAAATGTTAAATCTTAGAGCCCTTAGATTTTAGCCTTGAAATGTTTCAGCTTCATCATAACGCACATTCTTTAGCAGAACAGAAAATAGAAGATTTTAAAATGTAAAATGTGCCACTTTTCCTTGAACATATGGCAGAATCATGATGACGCAACGTTTTTGCTTCGCTCAGGATGAAAGTCGACATATTTTATTTAATAAAAAAATAAGAATTCATTAGATTTTTTTATCTGAGCGGTTTTTGCGTCGAATTGAAGCTTTTAGCGCGACGGAATTAATTACTTTCTTTTATTTTTGTTGCTTTTCAGGGAGCGGCCCTTACACCGACTGTTAACAAAATGTCACATGATACAACCAGCTATTTTATTCGGATTTATTACGACTAAAACTGGTGCGTAAAAATGTGCGTAAAATCATCAAAAATAGCCTAAAACTGAGACATTGGCCTTCTCCGAGTTGTTGCTCCACTATTGCTCGAGACGACAAAATATGTTTTTAAATCGATCTGTGTGTTTCCTGCTCCACATCATCGCTACAGGCCTGCTGTTATTCATACATATGAGGACGAAATGAGAGAGAAATAAATGATGATATATGAAAACGTTTCACACTATTGACCCTCGAGATTTAAAGGCTAAATATTGCAGCTGCAGCTCTCCTCCGTGTGTACACTTCTGCAGCAGCATAAAAGGAATTTCTTTCATTTCATTCTCGTTCATCTGGTCGCATGCCAGAGTCAGCACTGTGCGATTTATAGTCAGGCTATGGCTCGCTCTCTGGTTTCCTGTCTTATAGCTTTGTGCATGTGTGTGTGTGTGTGTGTGTGTGTGTGTGTGTGTGTGTGTGTGTGTGTTGCAAGAGATCAGGATTTGTTGCATTGCTGTGACATTGTTGTAAGTAACTCTAGTCCAGTTTCGTCCAGTGGGGAGAGGCCATTCTTCTGTTGGAGGGGTTAGAAAAAAATCTGGATTAACGTCGCTTTAGTCGCGGTGTAAAGAGATGAAGATAGAGGACTATTTGTCCGCGCATTTTTCTTACATGATGCTCTCGTCCGATGTTTGAGGTCACTGATGGTCAGAGAGCAGCCACGTTGCACTGGTCGGTTGGTGTTAGTTCCAGTATGTGATGTGGTGGAGGAGTAGTGCACAGTATGAGTGATGGAGAGGCAAAGACAAATCTATGAAGCTCACACTGGCCATTTCCTTTGATTAGGGGTAACACATGGTGTCTGCTGCAAGTCTGCTGGTGCGAATCAAATATTTAAACTGTGCACTTTTAACAAACCTGACTCATAAATTAGTTGGATAGTTCTGATATCGGCATATTGGCCGATAAATGCATATAGGCTACACACACATGCACATTTTATTTTTTATTTTTTATTTATTTATTGCAGTGATCCTTCAAATGGTTATCAAACACTTGTGATAAAGATATGTAATGGACGCAGAATATGTTATTGTCTAAAATGTCATCAGTGCACTAAAACAGTAAACTTACAGGGAATTTAATATTTAGAAATGACCCCAAGGAGCTTTTTTTGCTTATATTATAACCCCTTAAAAAAATATCAGAGGCCGATAAAGAAGTATCTGCGATAGGCCAGTATTGCTCTATAATATCTGCAAATATCTCAATATATCTGTCAAGGGCTAATAAATAGTTAGCTAGATAGCTAAATAGCTAAATAGATAGATGTCCTTGGTTTGTAATAACAAAAGGAAACTAGATTTTGCCAGCATCAGCTTACAGTGTTTGAGTCCAGAATTCCTGACTGATATTGGGATAAAAAAAGACATAGGCCTATGAAAAAGACATGGCATTGGTGGGTGGGGTTGGTAGGTTACACACACAGCTGCAACATTGTTAGACACCTAGAAGACCAATAAAAAATGGTGGCAACAACCAGTACACCACGTCTCATCGTGAGTCTGGTGGGCTTTTCTGTCTGTCTTCCTGTTCTCTCCAACTACCTCGGTTTAAAAACAGGCCATAAAGCCAATTTGGCTTACTTTCAATCCCGGCGAAAGGAATAAAGCCACACATCCAAATTAACGGCTCAGCACAGTAAATTAGTTGCAGTTGTAGCCTGTGTGCGCGTGCGTTGCTTTGAGTTGTCTGCTGACATCTAAACGTGATTTAAAAAAATAAAAAAACATCATTATTTTTAGTGGAGAAAATTCAAATAAGCTTTAAATTTTGACTTTAAAACCTTAAGTCCAACAGGAAAGTAGGCCTATGCATTGTGGTAATGTGATATTATCAACTTAGGCTCAAATGATGTGGTTTACTTTGATCACAGAGCTCTGATTGTGGTTTCCGCACGGCCTGATTCGCCTGAAATTAGGCCTAACCCAAATACGCAGAGGCCGTTATATAGCCTGGCTGCGCAATAGAAGAAGGCCAGTTGGTGGATTTTATAATGATAATTATTATTATTGTTGTTCTTGTTTTGTTTTTACATCATGTTGGTTGCATTGACTATTTTGATTTTACTAGCCACATGAATCAGAACTTGGAGCCATCATTTCAAAAGTCTGTTGCCATGGAAGTACCCAATGACTGATTCAAGTTTGCACGCGAACACGTGATTGTGATGATGTCATAACACAACATCCAGTTAGTAAACACACACACACAAAAAAAAAACTATACGGACAAATCAATCAATAATCAAATCACAACAATAAAAGTTTCATGGCGGAGTGGTGCGTTCAGGAGTCTCACAAGCCTGAGGAATAAAGAGTGCCATAATGGCCAAGATCATGAACTGACTGATCAGTTATGATGATTTAATTATTACAAATCCGTTGTTATAGCAACCGCCCCAGATCCAGTGTGGACATCCACCTCATCATTTCACATGTGCACCATATTACTTTACAACTTTGTTGGAATGACGCCATTTCATTCTGGGCTGCTCAGTCTGTCTCTCTGTCTCGCGCATAGGAACACACTGTAGAACCTCCGGGGTTCTTCAGAACGCGAGACGTCACAGTTCACTCTGGACTCCGGAATACCTGCTTGTCAAATTGCGTCATAGAGCTGAAGTATTTCACAGCTGCTGTGGTTTTGGTTGTGAACAAAAAAACGACAAGCAGGAAAACACCGCGAGATTTTAAAATGTCACAATAAGGCGAGGTTGGTTTAACGTCAAGAGAGCCTATAGGCTGGACAACAAGGTTTACTGAAGTAAGGTTTCCAGTCATAGGTTCAATTCAACACACACACACACACACACAGAGTGAGAGAGAGAGAGACAGAGAGAGGGAGGGAGGGAGAGGGAGAGAGAGAGAGAGGGAGAGAGAGCAGCAATTCTCCTGAAACCAGCCCAAGTTTGTTCCCAAATCGTTGACGTAAACTGTTATGTTGGCGTGTAAATGGAGGTAATGTGACTGCAGCTAATGGCCAGAGTGAAATAGTTGACCCCATGGCCTCTAAAGAAAGAGGCACATGACTACCCATAACTGTAAATCGATTATGACTGCGTGGACATATTGACAGAAATCCCCTCGTTATCAAAGAAAATGTTTCATCTGGTTATTGTGCGCGTGTAATCGACACATATGTCTTGCTGAACATTGTCACTATGAGGTCTGAAGTTATTCGGCCCTGATCGTCTCCGTCTCCTCTGCAGTCTACTGTCTTTATCACACATACACAGCTCGAGACATCAGGACGTCGCATCTCTTAAGATGCAAATAATCAATCCAGCATTTTCTCTAATTGCTTCAATATTTTCGCATCCATCTTGTGCTCTCTGCGCGCCGCCATTGGCTGCCAGTGTTTGGATGCTTCACACAACTGCAAACCTCATGACAATCATAATTTTAATGGCGATGAGTGAAGTAATGTTCACACCAGCTCCTCAGGACACAGCGAGGGAGGCGCCTCTTACTCTTCCTCTGCAGACTGAATTAAGAAAAACACACTGCTGCACTGCTGCGTTCTCATCAGATGTGTCAAACTGGAGTCCTGCGGTGTTTAAAGCTCCGAGAATCTGCTTTCAACTGCAAGTTAACGACTGTGAGGGTTTATCAGATGCCTCAGGCCCTGAGCTGGATGGTCAGAGGGTTTTGGCATCAGATAATGGAAATTAGGGGCCTCTTTTAATTATTCTAATTCCTCTTATCGTACTTTTCAAATTGTAAATTGTTTCTGTGCTGTGTTGATTTATTTGTTTGTTTCACTGACCTGGCTTTTAAAGAGGGGAAAACATATAGCTATTTTCTTCCACAGGCCCAGTATAGCACTGCTGATGTAAGTCACTTAAACATAAACATTTGAATTTGAAGTATTTTTAGCATTGTGGGGGGAAAAAAACACACAAGGCATGTGTTGGGCATGTTTAGAAGCTCCAGAGCCAAAACAGAGCTTACGTATAAATATTAGTCTACCATCAAAGGACACAAGTACAGGGACAATAAAATACATTTAGAATTAATCGATTTAATAAAGTTTTGAAGAAAATTGATGGTGTTTTAAAGGGGAGATTTAGAGAAATACATTTTCTAAAGTTGACTATAATTGTCTCTGTTGTTTCCATGTGTGCAGGATGATGAGGTGAGGCTGAGGACTTCTTTAACCCTTTACTGTGTCGATGAAAAGAGGCTGCTCTTCTGTGAAAATGTATATTTCTGAATTGTTGTTTGACGGATGTAAATTAGCACTATGCCCAATCCGGCATGTTTACATCGTGTGTTTAATAACGTGCTCTGTCCCTATCCAATAAACAAATAAAATTAGTTACTATGTATTTTTTTTGATTGCTCAGATTTGGGGTTTTAACATTATTAATGGACCGTTTATTTTATTTGAAAATAAAACATTTTTTTAAACTGCAATGGGCGATTAAAAAACATAAATTAGGACTTTTAATTGTTTAAATCAACGTGATATTCTTTTTTTTTCGCTCCCACAAAACAACAGCTGTCGACTCAGGACCTAAAATTGTACCATAATTGTTTACAATGCTGTAAAATCGACCCCCACACTTTTCACTCCTCACACTCTGGACTTTTGAGACGTTCACAATCCAAAAACCTCGACTATTATAAAGGACATTCAGAGATTCAGCCCACAGTATGTTTTCTACACTTTCTTCTCTGATTTTCATACAACTCAGTGGATCCATGAGTGCATGCTGAATGGTTTGCTGCATGTGTTGCCTTCACGTTCCAGCTGTGAATGAACTGCAGTAACTGAGACTAAAAGGACAATATCGCCCTCTAGCGCTCTCGTCACTTCCCCCCTGAAGCTCCAGCAGAGATAAAGTGATTGTATCTGTTTTGGCACGATTCAGGGTTTTCCCCATTTTGATCTGACTCGTGACTTTAAAATTGTTTCACTGATTTATAGGCAAAAGATCAATAAAAAAAAGATTGATGTCTGCTTCAGTAAAAACACTTAGTTTTCTCTGATTTTGCCTTCATGGGGTCAAAACCAGCACACACGGCCTGGTTTAACATTTCAAAATAAAATAAAAGCATCTGACTGTAAGGCTGCACCGGACACCAGTCAACGTGAAGTTTTTTTTTCCCATCAGTGGGAAGTGCAGTTGATGAATAAACCTGACCATTAAGGTTGGGGGGTGATTTCCTCTGAAACAATTCATCGACCAGACACCCTGTGGAAAAGTGTCTACATTCTGTTTGTCAGCAACAGACGCGAACGCCCGAGAAAAAAGGGGGTTTCAAAGGAGAGTGTAATTACTGGCCAGGGCCATAAAGTCATTTAGGCCAGACGTCTAGCCATTTCTATAGCTTTATTGGACCGCGTTTCTTCCTGCTTTAAAGTAATTATTCGTACAAGTTGGACAATAAATTGGAAATCCGCCGCAACACCTCTCCCAATCGTAAACACTTTATTACTCGTTTCTTCTGCGTTTACAAAATCCAGCGTTGAAAAAGAGTTAAATCAACCAATAATGTAACTTCTACTTCTACTACTCTGATTTAAAGGGGACTTTAAATTCATATATTTTGTGCAGATGCATTTGTAGTCTGCAATTAAGAAAATGTAGGCGTCAAACGCTCAAAAAAACAAACAAAAAAAACTGTTGTGTTACATTTTGTGTTGTATTTTTCTAGTAGTCGTCACGGTTAAAAAAAAACAAACAGGCCTCCAGGAGGATTTCCTGATTTTTAAAAAATTAAAAAACTTAAATAAAAAAGGCTAAAGTCGGCCGAAACATGCAGAGAAATGTGATATATTTATTAACGCTGACGTTAAGTGGATCATTTCCAATTCTCCAAGCAAAACGCAGAACTATTTTTCAGTCCATGTTTTTTTTTTTTTTTTTTTTTACCAATAAAGAAAATAGGGGTTGAACGCACGCTTTACTGACGCAGCATCTCCGTGTGTGTATACTGACAGAGACAGAAGTCAAAGTAGTTCAAGCTGTGAAAATGTTTTATATACAACTCCACATTCTTAACAACTATAAAAGCAATACACATAGGCACGTTTACTGTGGGAGGGGGTGCTGGACTCATCTGAGAGGCTGCTTGAACACCCCAGTGTGTGTTTGTGAAATCAAACAGATCATTTCAGATGAACTGAAACTGTATTCTTTTTTTTTTAAAGAATCCGTGTCTGTATATCCGGACAAACTCCTGCACGTTTTGATGCATATTCGGCCAAACACGTTCTGACACTGACACGCTAGAAAAAAATAATAATAATAATAATAATAATAAAACGGCTACCTTGGCTCCTACCAAAATAAATGTAAATAGTTCAGATGGCTTCCTTGGTACAAACATGAAACTGTGTGAGTCGGCAGCAGCAGCAGCAGCAGCAGCAGCAGCAGCAGCAGCAGCAGCAGCGGGGATGTTTCATAGGTGATCCTTTCCGCTCCTCTCTCTGTTCATCTTCTTCATTTTCATCCTCCTGTTCTGGAACCAGATCTTCACTTGTCTCTCGGTTAAACTGAGTATGCGGGCCACCTCATAGCGCCGGTCTCTTGTCAAATACATGTTGTAGAGGAACTCCTTCTCCAGCTCCAAAGTCTGATATTTTGTGTACGGGCACCGCTTCTTTCTCGTCGAGCGGGCGTGAATCCAGTTTGCCGCAGGGTTGCCTGCAAAAAAAAACAACAACAAGGGGGAAAAGATATATAATAAGATACATGTGATGAGGGTGTTTTGGATTTGAAACTTTAATGGCTTCAGTAAATGGTTGCCAGATTGGGGCTCGGGGACCTGTGAGGACACTGGTGTGGTTACAGGGAATCAAAAGCACCAAAAAAAGGAGGAAATAGTTTAATTTGAAGGAGTGTTTAGGTGATATGTTTCCTTGTTTTTTACACACACATCAAAATAAATCACATCAGGTAAAGTCTCATCGACTCTGAGCGTTGTGTATCTGTTTTGGGTGTCCTGTGACATGCAGAACTTCAGGATCCCCTGTAATAACCCGTGCAGGGCGGGTTTTTTCCCCTTCCCGAGCCGCGGTATAGTACGAGACACTTTTATAGGTTAGTAAAACCTCCAGTTTTACACACCCAGCTCATACAGTTCTTCAGGGTTGTAAATCAGCACCGGCTATTTCGTTTACTTACTTGGGTCAAGTTGTTGTTGTTTCTCCTCTTTGGGCTCGCTGTGGCTCGAAAGCTCACTTCCACTGAGATCCCTGTTCGCCTTTTCTGGACACTCCGACGCTCCGCACGCGAACTCACCGGCGAGCGGCCGAGCCTCTGCCTCCAAGGCGTCGCACTCCGCAGCTTTCGGTGGCAAGACCTCCGGCTTGGTCCCGTACGGCCGACCGCCGGAGTGAAATCCGGCGAACGAAACGTGGTTGGAGATGGGGTCCATCCAGGAGCGGACGCCGACATATCTGCCGTCCGAGGCGGGGAGATGGGACTGGTGGTGGTGGTGGTGGTGCACGTACGGATGATAAATCCCCTGCGGGTGAACCGAGGACCAAGACGACGAGAAAACGGCGGACTTTGGTGCAAAATTGCAAGAGGAGAAGTCTGCGTTGTCCGCCCCAGCACCTGCCGGCCTCGGGGTCACCATGTGTGGAGCCTGAATAAAGCGAGCACCGTACACATCCTCCGGCTCCTGCCCCATTATAGCGTCCACATAGCAGTTACTGAGAGTGCCACTGGAAGACATTTTTGATCCCTTCCTACTCATATAATAAGGGTTGCACTGTTACGGGAAGCTTCCCTCTATGAACAATCATAGTATTTTTGCTGGCCTGCATCTACAGGGATTGGTTACATGGATCACGTGGTCATATTTACCAATACAGCGAGTAAATCAATCCTGCCCTGCTGCTCTCTCTTTTTTTTTTTTTTTTTTTTTTTTTTCTTTTTTTTTTTTGGTCGTCAGGTTTAATTTAGCTTTTCATTTCACAAATAATAAAAAGCCCCATCAGATGTGACTGGGGGGAGAAAACATTCGCTCAAATTGGATTCAAATGTTTTTTTTTTGTTTTTCGTGCGGGTGGCTGCAGGACGCTGCAACAATACAAGCAACTTCAAAAAAAGAAAAAAAAAAAAGAAAAAAAGGAAAAGTCACACATAATCCAGACCAAAACGGATTCACTGCATCTTAATGTTTGAGAACAACTCTTATAATATCGTCCTGATACCCTCAATGCTAGTAAAATGGTTTATAGACTTACGGAGTCCTCGTAAAATAGATGTAATAACATGTTGTAAAATAACAGACGCCATTTCCGTTCACAATGCGGCGTACGGGCTTTATCCATTGTTAATATTCGGCGAGGAAACATATTTTCTGGGCTGGGTTTTAATTTTTAAAGCTAAGCCGGAAACGGCAGTTGTGAAATGATTGTGCTCATTCAAAGGAGGGCAATAATGTCTTTATGTATCAATAAATGTTTTATGAGGTGCGTGTGATTATACATGCCGTCAATAAAATAAAAAGAAAAGACTTGGAGGAGCAGGAGTCCATCTGTGTGCTGCCATCTGAAAGGTGCACTTTAAACCTAATATAGATGTTATATTTTTATTTTTTAAGAAGTGAACTTTAAGTTGTTTGTTTTTATAGTTTCTTGACCTTCAGTCCAGAATTAAAAGAAGAATTTCCAGGAAGATATTCTCAATATTTAGGTCGAACCTCCACACAGGATCACACTGACAGCTGCGCGTCATTTGTCGCATATAATCCCATCACATGAAGTTATTCTGGACTGTGAGGAGAGACGCGACGTGGCTGCTGAGGCCTCGGAAGGAAGGAAGAGCTGATTCTCGCCTGTGAATTTGTGCTTGGACGTATAATTCGGCCCCGTCCTGATAGTCCTGACAGAGTATTAGTTTAGACACAAACAAGAGCGTCTTTATTTGATGAAAGCGTCGCGCGTCTTTGCGCACGCACAGAAATAGACCTTTGGTAGACAGCAGAGGAGGCTGCGGCATTTTTTTTGGGTTTGCTTTGGACTATTTTTAGCGCTTAATTTCACAAATGTAACTTAATTTTTCTTCAGCGAGCTGGATCATCTTTAATAACAGGTTAGGTGTTGTATGAAACCCGCGTACGTCTAAACTGCGGCAGCCCGCAAACAAAATATTTTCACATTTTTAAGGCTCATCGCGTGATGACTTTAGAGCATAATTGTAGATCTAGTTAAATTAGAAACACATGTCAGGATCCACTTTGGAGCACCGTTTCTTCTCTTGCAGCAAAGTGCGACAGGCGCTTTGAAAACATGTCTTTTTCTCGCGTTTTCCCTCCTGATTTTACACATTTTAAGCAAAATATTTCCTGCGTCAGAGCGCCTGATACCGCAGATTTGATGAGACTGGTCTGGCACTGGCCCAGGTATTTGTAGACCACAGGCTTTGATAGCCACAAACAAATGCAAAAACAAAGATTATTTGACAATTTATTGCAAGATAACATGCCACAAACATGCAGTAAATTCACAGATTAACATCGTTTCTTGTCACTTTAAAGGCTCATACATTTCACTATTGAGCAAATGGCTTGCACTTACTGGAAAAAACAAAAACAAAACAAATGTTGCACTATTACACCACAATAAAATGTGCTTTCATGACTGAAATAGAGTAACTTTTTTTTTTTTTTTTTTTTCCAAACAGCGAGACCCAACAGAGGATCAATGTCTACTGGCAATAATTTAAGACCAAAAAGTGAGTTACCCTGTGATGAAACAAAACAAACAACACGACGTCACACAAAGTACTAAATTGGCATATACATATATTTATATTTATATATATATATAGTCACAGTTTCGTTGAAATTGAAGATAAACGTCCAATGCCGCTGAAGCATCAAACTGAGTATGAGAGGAAGAAGAAGAAAAAATAATAAAAGACAGCTAAACCACAAATACATGCGAGCTCACGAAAAGGTGAGATTTGAGGTCAGTTCACGGATGCGGTTTTCTCTGCTCATTTTCTTCAGCTTCATCCTGCGGTTCTGAAACCAGATCTTGACCTGCCTGTCGGTCAGGTTGACGCTCCGGCTGATCTCTAGGCGGCGCTCTCGGGTCAGATACATATTGAACAGAAACTCCTTCTCCAACTCCAAGGTCTGGTGCTTCGTGTAGGGGCATCTTTTCTTTCTGCCACTTTTTGCTGTTAACCAGTTGCTCGTTGGCGGGTCACTCTTGCAGCCTGTAACAGATGACACACACACACACACACACACACACAGTGTTTTAACGCTGCTGCTGCTGCTGCAAACTCCTCACCTGCTGATTTGGATTTCACCTCTGGGAAATAACACACAATTATAAATGTTTTCCCAGAATAGATAAAATAAAAAAGCAGGGGATGTTATTAGTCACGTACATGCCAACACTAATGAAGTAGAAATGAAATTAAACCCCAGCTGATCAGACCGCACCCTACGATCTTTGTACAGCTGGAAACATTAGCAAAAAATAAATAAATAAATAAATAATAAAAAATCTATTAATTTCATAAAAGCTTCAAATGAATTAGCAGGTGACAATTGATTAAATTGTTAAAATCGTCAGCTTTTAATTTAACTTGTAACTTCTGATTTAGTTAAAGATGCAAAACTATCCAGCACAATTATCCTGGAGATGTTGGAGTGATTACATTTTTGCAGTTGTACAACAAATATGGCTCTCATAAAAGCGCCTCGCGTTACACTTCTAGTGTCTGCAAACCGTGACATGTGCCCCAAAATATAACACAACACGTTGAGAAAATATTTTTTTTAAAAATTGCAGCTTATTTGACTTTAAATGTGTGAGGACAGAGCGACGCACAGTGTGCATGCTGCATGGTAAAACCATTCTCTGTTGCCTGTTACTGCAACCTGAGAAAGACTCTCATTAAACATTACGACTTTAGGGTTGTTTGTGTTTTATACTTGGTTTTATGATGCTGGAGCCTTCTCAGCACCGCAGCGCCACGAGATAAAAGCTTTCATTGTGTAGCCAACCCACCTTTCCCTTCCTCGTGGAGCAGCTCAGGACTGGACACAGGCGCCTCCATGGGGCAGCTCTTCTCCCCGGAGCTGCTGCTGGACTTCGGGCTTTCCGCTGCGGGGACCGGCGTCCTTGAGGTGTCGGGTTTTTGCGGGACGTCCTCACTTTTCTTTTCCACCTCTGCGAAATTCGAAGACGCCGAAGAGGAAGAAGAGGAGGAGGAGGAGGGTTGCGGTTTCGGAGTGACCCGGCTGAGTTGCATCAGTGTTGGGTTTGGACTCGGCGGATCATGGCAGTAGTTTTCCTGATGTTTCCCGTTCGCGTAAGTTTGGCTCAGTCTGAAATAGCCCGGAACCGGGATCTCTGGACCGCCATCGACTGGACACGACTCGGGAATAACGTCAGAATATGCGGGGACGTCTGACGAGCTGACTTTTTGCACTCTCTTATCCGAGTACATGCAGCAGTTACTCTCTTCCTTTATGCTCTGTGAAAATGTACAGTTTGACATCTGACTGGACGACTCTATCCTGCAGGGTCTGCTCGGATCAGTCCAGTTATCTATTTGAGGTATGTAAGAGTGGACATTCATGCCCATATTTTGGTGGTTGACCTCCCCTCTTTTGCCGAAAGACGGCAGGAGTCCACAGGTTTGCATTCCGTAAGTTCCCATTTCAGAGCCGGCGGACGGCATGTACATGTTGCTGTTGGAGTAAAAGCTGTCCGTCCTGCACGCCCCAATTAAAGAGTCCACTAAAAATGTGTTGGCCGCAGGAGAGCTACTGGGGAAGGACATTTTGGGGGGTAACGTTTTTTAAGAGGAGAGAGATGTCCTCTGGAAGCTGACATATCTAGGAAAAACAATCTCCGTGTAAGTCAGGATGCCTCCCGACCACATGACAAGCCCACCAATGAGATTTGAAAATGGCCTTGAGACGCAGCCTCCTCTCCCCCCTTCAGCCCCCCACCCACCCTCAACCCCTGCACGCGCTCGCACTGCGGATGCAGACGTGGTCAACAGCGACACCTACGACGCGGACTTGAAATTGGTTTTTGCTCGTGACTCGTGCAGGCGAGAGGCAACCCAACTGAAACAATGACATTTTTTAAAAAAAAAAAAAGACGATTTGGACTGACACCAGGAAATAGTCCAACTTTGTTTGGATGTTAGCTGCTCAGCAACAGAAGCTCTATGATTATTATTATTTGTTGTTTTTTTTTCAATGTGCAAAATGATTCAGAGGATGAGTGTGTTTTTGTGTGAGAGAGGGAGTGTGTGTGTGTGTGTGAGTGTGTGTGTGTGCGTAAAATGTTGCCTACATGACGCACAGGCGACAACTGCAGACTATTTGAAAGAATGTAAGCACCTCTACTGAATTCAACGTGTTTCTGTTCATATTAACCATTTCCATGACTCCCAGGACCACCAACGACAGAGTCAGCACTCACCGTGTTTGCACGTATTTTAAATACCCCGTGTAGGATCTGTGAAATAAAACAAAAATGGAAAGCCAAAGAATAAAGATGAAGAATTGTAAATATGCTGTTTGCTCTCACATTGTCTTTCTTTTCAATCCAGGGGTTGAGGTTTATTTTGAAAGGATTTTGTTCCCTTTTTGATGTTTTGTATTTAAAACAGGACCAAATCATTCGATGGATGAGTGTCGGCCATTTGGATTTCTTGCATTTCAGCATCAGAATAAGGAATCTATGAGGTAAAATGTGGCTCCAAGAAGCCCCACATACCTGAAGGTCAACGATAAGGCTGCACTTTTCAAATAAATTCCACTTCAGACGGATAGAAAACTGTTCTTTATTATTTGCACATATTATTAAGCACGAATTTCTTCATTTGCATTTCGTCACATGTTTATCTGATGGTCAAAAGTTGTAAATAAAAATCCTGCGGGAGGTGACGGTGTACACAGGGTGGGGATTATTTTGCTCAGGGCTCCATTGTTTTTGTCTGCAAGGGAGGCGAATGTGTGCAAGATAAACAGTGTGCCTGTTAAAAGTAAAAGGGTAAAGGAGGGGAAAAACTGAAAATATCCATCCACAAGATAAAAAATCAGAAGTCAGGCCAGAATAACTGCAACGATCCTGCAGATGTTCACAAGTAAACAGAACACGATAAATGCAGCTTGAAATAATTAAATCTTTGGTATTTATGCACCAAGCTCGAAATAATCACACAACGCATGTGTCTAGATATTTACAGTTTGTGGTATGCAAATCATCTCAACATCACGGGATTCACAAACAACAGAATACAGGCTGATCTCATCACGGAGTATACACGTGTAGAAAATACATTCCTCATCTTCGGTTATTGTTAAAGAAAAGAAAGAAAAGAACAAAACATTTGACTGAGAAATCTGACAACACGGACATCAGAATGTGGTTCCTAATAATGACACTGGGATTATTTTATTTATATCCTGTGACGCACAAAATTGAACAAAAGTCTTTCATGTTGGAATAGTTGGAGCTATTCTTCAGGTATAATCATTCAATATATGCACAACATATACACAAGTACCGTAAGAGTGGGAAACAAATTGGACCTCGGATTATGAAGCATAATAATAATAATAATAATAATAATAATAATAATAATAATAATAATAATAATAATTTAATGCAATTACAAGGAAATCCGCTGATGCTGAATATAAAATATAAAATATAAAACATAAGACATTGTTGTAGCTTCAGGCAGCCGAAAGCTTCTTGAAACCACAACAACACTTGTGTCATGCAGTAAGTGTACATGTGCTCATATGTGTGTAAGCATTGCTGTGTGTATATATGTGTACAAGTACGTGCGGATCTGTGTCATCTGGTTTGTACCTTTAATGCTCTCCATGATTCCTTTCGTATGTTTGTTTCTTTACGTCTCTCTGTATTTTTCTCTTCTTCTTCCTGATTTAAATAATCAAAATATAAAATAAAATACAATCAAATGAAATATAAAAGAAACTCTTGCGTCCTTTCTTTTGGAGTAATTGTCAACTTTGTATTATTGTTTAAATCAAATATCCAGACGCAGTTAAACAGCTGCAAATGAATTTAAATGAAAGGAAATGTTGAGGTTTTATTTTATATATATACCCATCATTAATTCTCCACAATGCTTTAATACTTGAGTCTGTGCAGACAGGTTTCTGCTGCCTTCAGGTGAAGATCGACGTCTGTATTTTAAAGCTTCGGAGGACAAAAGACACACACAAAAAAAGACGCAGCAGAATTATTTGAATTTGTTTGACTCGTCTTCACAAAACACTTGAACGTGACTCGTAAATGTAATTGCTGGAAGACACATCAACTAAAAATCGTGTTTTAGCATATTTATTGTTTATTTTATTTTATTTGTTTATTTAAAAGCGGAAAAACTCATTAACCAGCCCAGATTTAGCCAGATAGCTACATTTTATTTATCAGCAGCCTCCAGGCAGGAAAATCCTCCCAAAAAAGAAGAATTATGGCATCAATTTATTTAGGATTCATTATGTTTTTATTTTCTTCAGAGAAACTGCAGCCAACATGTTGAATCGTTTGATATACAGACCAAAAAAAAGGTGGTTTGGGACATTTATTTGAGAGAATAATGTGTTTAAATGTTTAAATCCTGTTAAAAACACGACATAAATCAGGCTTGGATTAAAATAAGAATCCAAACAAACCCTGTGTTAGCCGGATTTTCCTCCTCTGAAGGGTCTCCATGCATCTTAGATGTTAAATTTGGCTCAACTCTGCATTTCCTCTGGCAGCCAAAAGCTGCAAGTGTGCCCTCATGTGGATACACGGAGAAGCAAAGTGAGGCGAAACACCCCACACAGTTGGTAATGTAATTTCACTGTAGGAGCGATGACAACCCAATTAAACGCTTAATGAAACCTCGCTTTTCTAATAGCCTTTCTGGGAAATAACTGGAGACGTGATACAAATGAAATAAACGTTAAACTTCTCTCTCCGTCATAAAGGAGGCTGAAACAATGGCTGTTATTGTTGCTGCAGTGTGAAAAATTCACCTACTGGTATCACATGAATTATCAATGAAGCGACTGTTTGTGTGGTGGGATCAATGCATTTATTTACTCTGCCCTCAAAAATAGCACAGAGATAAACGCAGCGTGAGGTGAAGCTGGCACCCACAAAGATGGAAACCTGCGTTAATTAAAGACGTAAACGCGCTTTTTGTCGCCAACAAATTGGACAATCCCTCTCATTTGCAGCAGATTTAGATGCGTCACATTTACACGTTTGGCTTTAAAAAACGTAGATAAACTTGAAAAATCGCTTCATACCCTTCCCATGGTGGTCCTTGTCAGATTATTCCTCCATTGTTCCCCCCATGAAGTGCCACGAGATGTGGCGTCAAAACGGAGCTACATGTGGACTGGATGCGCAGAAATCTCCAAACATTTGTAGCCTGGAGTGAAACTATGAGGCAGGAAGGAGAGTCAGTCCTCTTGTGGTCTGGGGGTTGGGACACCAAAGTCCAATAGCCCCCTATTTAGACATTTACAGCTGCGTTTATTATACTGTCTAGACGGTTCAAGGTTTAGTAAACAACCCGGCGTTTGAAAGCAAAGGAAATAAAAAAAGACTACAGAGGCCTGCAAGCGCCACATTTCTCCAAAGATGAATGTCCAGGAAATAAAAAAAAAAGAAAAGAGAAAAAAAGAAAGAAAATAACCTTTTTCCTGGGTTATTTTTGTACGACTTGGTTAAGTTCATGTGACAAGTTTCGCAATCGTGACTATGATACGACATTTGTCTCACACCAACAACGTGCATTAGGTCTATACATGCGTCTCATACATGGATATCACACAAAGAGGAAGCCTACACAGATTTTATATAAATAATTTCAAAGCACAGCGCGCGCTCTGCGGAAATATCGGCTGCCGGTAAAGCGAAAAATATGTGAACACAAATAAATAAATGCAGGAGTCGTTCACAAAAATATGACACCGAGCGGTGGAATTATTCTGTGAATTAATCTGTTAACACAGGATGATGAGGGGGGACCAGTCTTTAAAACATATGTGTGTGTGTAGCTGATATTTCACTCCCGTGTGTGTGTGTGTGTGTGTGTGTGTGTGTGTGTGTGTGTGTGTGTGTGTGTGTGTGTGTGTGTGTGTATCAGAATAAAGGATTCCCAGTGAAATACTGTAGGCGGTCGCGGTTCAGCTTTTTCTCTTTCATTCTTCTGTTCTGAAACCAGATCTTCACCTGCCGATCGGACAGGTTCAACATCCTGGAGAGCTGGAGCCGCTTCTCTTTGTTAATGTACACGTTGAAGAAAAACTCTCGTTCAAGTTCTCGGATCTGGTATTTGGAGTAAGGGCACCTCTTCTTCCTGGACTTGGTTGATGAACCTGCGAGAGAAAAAAAAAACAAACAAAAAGAGAAAAAAAAACGTGGAAAAATGACGAATGTGAAGATAATATAATACAAATCTGGACTGTAGTAGTGTTAACAGGTTGGCAAATACAGTTATTTATTTATTTATCTCTGGACAAAGGCCCTCTCTCTCTGTCTCACACACACACACACACACACACACACACACACACACACACACACTGAGAGACAACAACAACAGTGCAAATGTGCATTAAAATTAACTTGAACTCTGATTTTACGCTTGAATTGATCTACAGAAGCAGATCGTGACATTACACCACGCACTCCTTTAACAATAACGCCATAACTGCACAATATTGCTTATAAAGGGCTAAAATAAACTTTAATCTTTAACTTTCTAGCATCCCCTATCAGGACAAATCAGCTCCGGCAGCACAGCATTGTTATTAGACACAAGGTAACCTTTAAAGTACGCTTACTTAACCGTTTCCCATTGTAAATACCTTTACAACCGTAAAGCAGATCTTATAGGGATATAAAAGCTTTTGCATGCTTATAAAGAGACACATAACCCTGGACGGCCACGCCGGTGGACACAGAGCAGTCCAGACGCTCTATTGTCTAAATTGCACACCTTATATCCAGGACAAAGAGGAAAACAGGGACTTACTCTGTTGGTTGCTCTTGTCGCCGCAGTTGGAGGATGAGTCCTCGTCGGCGCTCCCGCTCGGGTCAGCTTTGTGCTGCTCCAGTTTGGTTAAAGCCTGATTGTTATTCGCAGCATCTCCGGGAGCAGCAGCAGCAGCAGCAGCAGCAGCAGAGTCTGTCTTTTGTTTGGGGGGCTCCGCGTTGGGCTTGTCCGAGTTGGGAGTGTCAAGAAACTGGTCGAAGCCCTGGGGAAGAACCCCGTTTCGGCCGACGCCGGCGAAGAAGCCGCACGGCGAGCTCGTCCCTCCGTGGTGCCCGTACAAGGACTCGTTTTTGAATATCACATCCGCCCTGCTGCCGGAGGACTGGATCAAGTCCCGGTGCATTATCTCCGTGTCCGTGGAGTAGTAAGACGCGTAATTGCCCCTGTAGTGCCATTTGCTGGGATGGTCCAGTCCATAATCCCTGAAAGCGACCTCTCGAACAGGTTGGACTTGGGCTATGTTGGGTGAATAGGGGAAATTAATCTGACACGAAGTAGTCTGCGGTAAAAAGGAGGAGACTGATGTAAAATCAGGCGTCGAAACGTAATAAGTGCAGCTCGGTAAATACATATTTGACGCACAGCTGCGATCCTCGTATTCCGTCATATCTCTTCTTCCCTTTTCCTCTTTGCAACAGAGGAAAGGAATTGGCAGCTTGGCTGTGTTAAACTTTGTCCATCTATAGCACCACAGGCGTGTGGAAAGACCCCGCCAGGGAGAAAAAATCGGAAACGTAGGCAGACCTGCAATACATCTTGATCGATTCTTGAGGTAATTGTGTCATGTGATCCGGCCAAGAAATTACCATACATCAATATCAGTCATTAAAAACTGTCCGGAGAAACTCATGTGAGCGCATGCAAGAGACTTCATTGGCTGCCTGGCTGCAGAGGAAACTCCTCTCCAGCCTTCTTGCCCTATAGCTCACAGAAAAAAAAAAAAAAGAAAAGACATTTGTGAACCACCGCTGGAATATTTAATTGAAAGCTTTACAGCAGCATCATCTTCACCGCGTATTGACGCGTAATGACAGCCGCACACGCGCGTACCCGTCGATAAATTTGCGCGCTTTGGAGCAATCATCGCGGCGGCTGTAGCAACAGTTAGGTGGGGAACATTGAAGTTGACCTCGGCGTTTAATGCAAAGCTCCAGGAGAATGGCACCGAGGCCACCGTGGCTGCTGCACTGTTGAGCACAAGAAGGCCGCACAGTTATTATATTCACAAGCGGCTCATTAAATTAGTTTTTACGCAGATAAATTTGAGGGTTCACTGCGTGTGATCAGTGTGCGGGGTGTCGGATGGAGGAGGTTTAAACACACACAAACAAACGCAGCGGGGAAATATAAGAATTCATTATGAGATACAGTCATCCTCCTCCACCCTGCAGCACGTGGAAGAAAGAAATCACAAAACTACTCTGCTATAACTCATTAAATTATACATCCTATTACAAACAGAGCCCATGTGTGCGTCAGCGTCACAAACAGAATATTCAAACATGTTCTGCTGCTGTTTTATTTAAGAAGAATAATAAATGCAGATGCACACGGCCAGATAAAGCAGCCCACGGTTTTTGCTATAAGTTGATTTTGGATGCCACAAAAAAACCAAGCAGTCCATCACTGAGCACATTCAAGCATGGCCAAGTCCAAAACAACTGGCTTTGACCGTCTGTGGTCTAGGTGATGTCCACCAAGCATTCACCAACAAGCCTCTGCGCCCAAATCATTTTATTGCACGAAGGCTGCAGCAGCCATGCCTGCAGTGTTCAGGGCCTCTTCTCGGTGCTCAAAACGCGGAGTTAAAACACTGGTGAGCGGATATTTCTTCAAGCCTCCATCAATATTTTTGTTTGCCTTCTGTGAGTATGATGTTTTATGTTTTTGTGCAGCTCGTGGGGAAGTAGAAGAGGCGAAGTTAAATATTTAGAGAAAATCCGGATCACAATATTATCAGTCAAACTGCGCAGCCAAAGTAGGAATGCAGCTCAGACTTGAAGGCCAGTGTTGCGTTCAGAGGACACACAGTAGATTCTTCACAGCTTTAAAAGCCTGAAGGTCACACGCAATGTGGAAGTAGCTTAAAAGCGACTGGGTTTATTGTTATTGGGGGTAAAATCAACTCTGTGGTCGGGCTCTCTGTGCTCAGCTCTTTCCCACACTTCACGTTTAAACCCCCTCCTCAGGCAGCCGACAACATGTGCAACATTTAGAACAAAAATGTGGATTTATTCACAAATATAAGAAGGAAACTTGGATATTTCTTTGAAACGCAACAACCTACAGAACACAAAAACGCATATTTACTCATCACCAACAGTCAGCAGTGTTGTAGTGAAATGTTAAAGAATGTGAGGCTCGTACGAGACGAAATGAGTTTGTTATCAAACAGACAAGAAGAAAAAGTTGAAGCGACCTGTTGCTGTGACTTCTTTTACCTTGTGACTTTTTTATCGTCTCGACTGAACTTTTGGTGTGAGGCGTTTTTAAAGTTGGAATTCTTTATTGTGATTGTCGTTGTTATTTTATTTTTACTGCACTTTTCCATTAAAATATTGTGCAATGTTTAATTTTAACACTCATAATAAAAATAATAAACAATAATGCATTTTATTTTTGCGGCACTATTCAAAACATAAAACAAAACAAGAAGTGCTTTCCGTAGTTGAGCCAGGAACACAAAAATGTCAGTAAAGCAATGAAATAAAATCAGACGTTTAAAATACAACAAGAATAAAATGGATATAAAATGGAAATAAAATAATCTCCCGAGCTTTAACTCTAACAATCACTAATTCATGCGCTCAGCAGACGCACTTTAACTCACTCGCGTTTTACATTTCGATATTTCACATTTCAAATGGCGCTGAAGTCCTGAGTCACCAAACTTGAATTTAACTTTAACTGTCGCTGCTGCTGTGCCAATTTTTTTTTGTGCGCAATAATAGATGGACAGACACTTTATCCATCCTGAGGGAAATCTGGGCATCCAGTAGCTTACACGATGCACGCAAGGATGTAAGGATAAAAATAGAAATAGGAATATAAGACTAGAAACATGAATATGAGGTATAAAACACAGTGATGGAGTCCAGCCACAACTCCAAACAAAGAATCGTCTATATAATGTCACAGTTTTAATAATTATATGAGAGAAAACAACTCTAAATTGTACTTATTGGTTATATATTTAGACATTAAGTGAAACTAATTCCTATATGCTCAAATAGAAGTAGCTTTTGTGGGGCAAGTAGCAATGCACAGCCTACTAACTTGACCTTAACTTTGTTTTGGCGCCCCCACTTTTTTAAGTAGGCTGAGCTGTATGACGCTGTCTGGCTGCGTTTGGCAGTAAAGCAATAAAGCAACAAAAAGTGGAAGAAAACGTCGCAGAAAACTCGCTGTAACCATTCAAAATAGTCCGAGCAATAAAATCTAACAGCTAGTGGGTGAAACTTGTTGTGTGGGGAGGATTTGAAACTGAGAAAGACAGGCACACCTCGAGTTGGAGCACAACAGGCCCGCGGCGCGTTATATGAGCGACATGTGTGTAGATTGTGTGTAAAGTGATACGCACAAAACGCAGCAAAGTTGCGCCAATAAAAAAAGGGGACACATTTAGCCTAAACTGCTCCACAAAATAAAAGAGCAAAAGTGGAATTAAAAAAAAACCGTTGACCTGCAGCAGCCACTGATGGAAGAACCATCTCTTCACGTTTCATTACAAATTACTGGGTTTGAAATGTATCTCTGACTTTCATGAACCTTTAATATGGCTGCAGTGTTATGTGCTGCAGACAGTTGCAGTGGTGATGACGCGATGATGATGTAATGGGAGGGCCCATTATTAGATCCACTCTCTTAATGTTTCACGTGTGCTGCTCTGTCTTTGGTCGGTAGGTCCATCTCCGGAACCACTTGTGACCTGCAGCCTTCAACTCAAATCTCAACCACAATGTGAAATCAATATGATAATAATAATGTTTGAAGAATGACGCAGGTAGATATGAGCAAAACACATGCACCAACAGATCTAGCCTCCTGACTAATCCAACGCTATTTCCAGGATTGCTTATCGATTTGAACTGTTCCTGAGAAATAAACTGAATAACGCGCACAGCTGAATCTGTTTCTGTCTTATACACTGCTTTACATATCATTGATGGAATTAAAAAGGATGCATACATGACTTTTGAATTACACCAGATCCATTTGGCCACAGTAACCTCCCACTGACGAGTGGAGGCTTTGCCTGTTTGTAGGAGCTGCTGCTGTGTTGTATAGTCACCATAAGAAGGAATTACGCATCTGCGCCGGGTAGGAAATCTTAAAAAGTAGGCACACTAGAACATGTAAAGAATAGAAAATACGCACTCAACACTTACAAACACTGGGTTAAGATGCACCCATGCAATACAGGGTTTATTTTACGCAGAAGTAACGTGTTGTTTTGTTCCAGTAACCAAACAACAACGTCTTTACATGAAACCAACACTGTGTCGTTCCATCCCACTGGTAATGGGTCAAGTTAACCCAGTACTGCGTCGGTGTTATATTAACCTCACACTGGGTGAATTTTTAACCAGCTGTTTGTTGGTGCGTAAATGTGATGATAAAAGTCCACCCATCGCGCTTTGACTGAATTTTTATCAAGTATTTTGTACAAATCTACAACTAAAAGTAAAAATGGATGTTTGTGACGTGAATCTGTTAAAGTATGCGATAATTTAGGTGATTTTTATTTTTCTGATTGTGAAAATATTAGGATGATGTAGTTTTGAAGCTGCTTGACAGAGATAAATACAGATGTTAACTACAGATGTAGCTAGTCGAGGATCGTTCCCTCAGAAAGATTGTGCATAAAGGCAACAAATATTTTCCTTCCATGCATTGATCGATTTAAAAAATGGCGAATTTTCTGGTCTACCTCAAGTGAAAGGTAACAACACTACGAAGAATAAAAAAGAGGTATTTTCAGTAAACCCTCTCGACTTGTATTTTTAAATCATTACCGAAATTTAGCAGAAAGGATGCAGAGTTCTGACGCCTTCACATATTCCAACAATTCATGATCGATTTGTGAGCGACGGACTGAATAATCGTGATAATACAACCAGTGTACTTCAACTTGGTGCCTGTATACGACCAATGGACACAAAATGAGTGAAATGATGCGCATGTCATTTAAAAATGGTCTTTATTTACACATGTATTAATCTGGAGGTTGCATTTACATTTACAAAAAACTCTTATCCGTGCGTAAAAGTGAGGCTGGTGGTCCGTGGTCCGATTCCATCCATCATGCTTTCTGGAATTTTTTATAAATCAGTTCCATCCAAAGTATAAAGTGGAATATTCTTTAATTAATTATGTATTTATAAAGACTGGATCCGCAGAGCAGGACTGATACTGACGCATCAGATCTGTGACTGTTCAGTATTATATTCACGTTTGCATGGCAACACAAACCCACAGCTGACAACAACATTTAATACAATTAGAATGTAGTTTGAACCAACGCCAGATGAATATTTCACATCCGCAAACTCTTGTCCTGCAGACATCTGAAGTCAAAGCCTCCGACAATAAATGCGGCGCGGTTGGTTTTCCTCGGCACGACGCGGCCGCACCGAACAAAAGAAATGCCACTTTTCGTATTTAACTAGATTCACAATCAATTTGGGGGAAATCAGGGCATTTATTGAACGACAGTAATTAGGAAATAGACATGCAGTTAGAATATATTTTTGCGATACTGACTTCTGTTCGTCCGTAAACATGAACTTGACTGTTTGCCTCCACATTAGGCCTGCACCACATGCGCAGGCCATCATACAGAATACACAAAAAACATATAGAATCACATTCCTGTTTCAATAGGTCTGAAATCTGAGCTGCATATGAAATAGTAAGGTTTAAAGGTTTATCTTTATCCGGCGGCCACAGGCCAACAAGGAGCCAGGGCCTGCTGCGCATTTGGAGACCAGATAAGTAGAATTTACTGCACCTCAACCTGCAGACATTTCTTTATTAATATGAATATGACTGAAGGTTTGTCTCTGGATAGAAATGTAGCCTATTATCTGACAGGAATATAAACATTTTATACATTTTCATAAATACAAGTCCGAGCCACAAACCGAAAGGGGCGTGTGGAGTGTGTGCTGCAACATTCATAGTATAGCTACAACATATAATCTGTGCGCTGCTGCTTCTGCTGCTGCTGCTGCTGCTGCTGCTGCTGGTCACGATCAAGTCCAAAGGTCATCAGTACGCGGAGAAGGCCTGGTCGCGCATCATCAGTCGCTTCTTCTTCATCCTGCGGTTCTGAAACCAGATTTTCACCTGTTGGTCGCTCAGGTCCAGTCTGTCCGACAGCTCCTTTCGTTTCTGTCTGTTGATGAATTCATTCATCAGGAATTCATTCTCAAGTTCAGCCAGCTGTGGCTTCGAGTAGGGCTTTCTCTTCTTTCTGGTTTTAGCTTGTGACGAGCACCACGGGGCACCTGGAGGGAGCGGAGGGAGAAGCAGGTTTTATACTTTAAATTAACACCGACTTCAGCCACAGTGGAAGAAAGTAGAAGGCAACGAACTGCTCCCTTTACTAAGAATCGCTGCTCATATTTTACAAAGCTAAAAACGGTTTAATTCTGCATTTATAGAAGCTCAAAGCGCTCAAATAAGAGAGAAGTAGGGCAGATATGACCATGAACCCCACACACAGTAGCCTCTGTTAGGACATTATGGGAATGTTAAAATAGTAATGACACCACAGGAGATATAAACTGATCATAAAATAGTCCGACAGTCATAAGAACTCACATGATGTCACACACAAACTGCAAGCTCTCCATTCAACTCTAATAAAAATAATATTCGCTTATGGAAACTGGTTAGTCTTTTATAACGACGTGATAAAAAGAGAATGAGCATGAAATTAGATAAAAACAAGAAATAAAATCTATGTATAGGCCTGGTAGATGATAAATAATCAGTGTTAGAGTGGGTTTGTAAAAGCAATAAAAACAGGGAATCACTGTGAAGTGACAGAGAGGAGTTGTTGTGTAAAATAAGATACATAACCTTCTGCAAAACTCGTCCTGGAGCATGTGTGACTCGATGATGGGTGCTCCTGTTTGGTGGCGTTCACACTCAGCGATCCTGCCGAATCCGGATCGAGCTGCTGGGCCGCAGAACCGTGAGACCGGCTCCCCAAATCTGAGTAACCACCGCGCTCACTGGCGGCCCCGTGCTCACCGGCGTAAACTTCATCATGCCTGCTGCTAGACTCCTCCGCCTTCGCGCTCTGGAAGCACCGAGCTGACTCCTCCAAATGCGCCTTGGCGTGGCCGCCGGGGGAGTTGGAGTTTATAGACAGCGAGTTGGACAGAAACGGCGGACAGTAGCCTCCGAAGGCGCGGCTCTGTGGTGGCGGCGGCGCTGCTGCCGCTGGTCCAGACGTGCACGAACTTGAGGAAGTCCACGGGAGCGTGCACACCTCTCTCCTGTTGTAGGGGAGCTGATGCAGCCCGGGTATGTGGGCTCCATTACCCCGCAAGTTGGAGAAATAGAGCGAGTCAGGGGGCGCAAAATTCAAGAGAGAACCAACATAGCCGGGATTTAAAGGATTCCGCTCACACATTTCCATGGAGCTTTCCTCAAGCGCTTCTTGCAAGCCCTTTAGCAACTCCTGAAGAATAAAGGGTAGGTAATTGTTGATTTGTTAATACACCGTCACGTGATATGCAAAATATGTTGTTCCGCCCCACCCTTGCTCTCAATACTGCAAAGCAAAAAATACTCCATGAGGAAATATTTTGTTATTGGGTGGGGTGAGGGGGGTGAGGGTATACATTCTACACATCTGTCCGTAGACAGGAATACCTCAGGAAGATTTGGCTTTCGTGCAGGGTTTTTTCTTTTTGGTGTCATTGTGCTGTGGCAAGAAGAACAGCAAGGTGACACCGCTGAGGACCGGCCCACACAGTCTATGAGGGTAAATGAAGGGCCTTAAACGCACCACAGGAGACACGAGGCAAAGCATGGCCGCGTTCATGGGCTTCATTAAACACTTTGGGTGGACAAATCTAATAATTATACAGAATGATTTGAAAATATAACGTTAGAAAAGAAAATACACACTTATAGACAGACAGACAGACAGACAGACAGACAGATAGATAGATAGATAGATAGATAGATAGATAGATAGATAGATAGATAGATAGATAGATAGATAGACAGACAGACAGACAGACAGACAGACAGATAGATAGATAGATAGATAGATAGATGTCCATGACATCAATAAATCAAACGAAAAATCCCCTTATCTCACATGCAATCTCAAAAACAATGCAGCATTATAACCCTCACACAAATACCATTCATTGTATTCAATATATTATTGGTGCCCTGGAGGTGTTGCTTCTCATGTTGTCACTCCGTTGTAAACAGTGCAGCCTTTATTCGTGTAGCCTCGGAGCTATGGGCTGGAAACAACATATGAGGAGCACATACTGAAACATACAATTTCTCTCCTCTTCTTGTTTCTTTGAAGTAACTCCATAACCCGCTTAAAAATAGCCCATAACTCGCCTTTATTTAGTTTGAAAACTGGCTGTTTACCACCTGCAGCTTTCTTTATAGACATCATTGTCTTATATTTCTAAGGCCATATCTAAAATAAGCTAAACCTACCAGCGCGTTTTAGGTTGATAATAGCCTATCTATTAAAAAAAAAAACAAGAACTTTACTATTTTCCGGAGTGAAGAAAGGGACCTTTAGGCAATAAAAGCTTCTGTATTGCTCCCCTACTCTACAGTAACGACCGTGAATCTCTCAAGTGAGATGTTAGAAACCTCGAAATGATTAGACTTTCGTTTTTATTTAAAACACAATCAAATTTGAAGGATTCAAATGCTTTACTGTCATATGCAGCAATAAACCAAAACAATATAATTCTTACTTCACTGTCTCTAAATAGTGGCGTCAATTAACTTATTTTAAATATGGCCTACTCGAGACAAATAAAAGAAGGATTCAAATTACGCACATCCATATCTAACCAACACGCAGCACAATCTGATATCGCTTTGTTGGGGTTGTCAGAACATCATAGTAAATGTTGCTCCAGGTCCGTCATTGAATCTGACGAATCACGTTTTTGTGATTGTGAGTTTTGAGACGCGCAGGGAGGAAAGAGTGGAAAAAATACGCACACGGGAGAAGTTATTCTCTCAAACACGTGCGTAAAGTGGTGAAATGATCTATTTTAACCCAAACCATGGTTACCTAAAAATAACCAAGTATTTTTCTTGCCCCAAACAAAGTATTCTAGTTCTCTAAATACATAAAGAGGCGGGAATTTGTACTGCGTAAATGTATCCAAGTCCAAGTGCACTTTACCAGCAGCGTGTACTACCAAATGTTGTCAGTGCTGTCTTCAGGAAATATATTCACATATATCCACATACTCAGCCTGTATCTGATCAACTGGGTATCGCGATAATATACAATAATATATCTCAGAGCCTACCGAGAATAAACCTAAGCAAACCTACATTTTGTTATTTTGTTGTGGTATTGGAGTTTTCTTTTTTTAAACATTTATGTGTGTCTCTCTCTCTCTCTCTCTCTCTCTCTCTCTCTCTCTCTCTCTCTCTCTCTCTCTGTGTGTGTGTGTGTGTGTGTGTGTTCAAATACATTGACAGGGGGTCCCTGATCACTTCAGAGACACTAAAATACAGCTAGTTTGGATTCCTTATGATAAAAGTTTGTCCATGTTTATTTATATTTATCAGAGCCATCACCCCAAACAGACTAAAGTGATGTTGTGATTGGTTGAAACAGGCCAACTGCCTCAAAGTCGCATTATTAGGTAATCCTTAAAATATGAGTAATTGCACCTGCAGTCCAATAGGTGGCACTACAAGTTCATATATGGCCTCCATCCTGCAGTGCTGTCTGTGCTCTTTTCATTGTTTGTCAGTGGCTTAATTCTGCAATTAAACATCAGCAGCCTTCTCAGTCATCAGTGGAGCTGTGGGGATTTACTGCTACATGATAAAACCACCGCAGGAAAATAACCGTCAAGGGTAAAACAAAGTATGAAAATTACATCTGCTGCAAATCAGTCCTCTAAATATGCCTGTTGAGAATGAATGCTCCGAGTACGTTTACATAAAGAAAACAAGAAACATGTGTAGTAATATCGACACTTATATTAGAGATGAAAAAGAAACGAATGAAAAGGTTTTCAAAAAATGAAATAATACCAATACAACAAGGGTTTAAAACGGAAATATTTGAATAGAACAGACACAGGCTGAATCTTATGCTGTTTAAACACGAGAGGGGAAAGATAGAAATATAACACAAATAACTGCATCTGTGGTGGAGAAGCAAATACAAGCAAATCATTTAAAAGCTTTTTTGAATCTGCTACGTTCGATTTGTTTAGAAAACTGAGCTTTTAAATATTCAGTCTGCATGCAAAAGTTAATATAATGTTTTATAATATTTAAATTTAGCTAACTGACGTATAAAAACGTGTCTGAATCGCATGTGACCCTTCAAAATAAAAGAAAAACAAACAACGGCGATATGAATTGAATAAAAGAAGTGTATCACATCAGAATACCTGTGAACAGACTCACTCTTAATTAAGTTAATGTAGATAAAATAATGGTTAATCTTAACAGAAACTTTGAACTTACTGTTAGTCAGAACTGGCCGGTGTGCGTCACTTTAATCTGTATCTTCTTCTCAAAACGTGATGTTTGATCACACACTGTGCAGATCTCCTGGAGGCCGAGTGGACATTTAATTATGAGCGAGAGATGTTTAAAGACAAAGTAATTTCTATTCACAAACATCAAAATCAGAATAAGTTTGTATTTGGGACGTGCAGGCTTAAAGTTTTGCTGCGTAAAGTTGAGCCTGCATGCTGTGTAAAGCCTGATGTCACAGAGGTAGACGGGTTCACACAATTAGAAAATTAGGAGAAGTTTTAGTGTTCAGTTTTAGTGTCATTTACTGCTCTTCGTCCTTCATGTTTAGGGCGTCAGGAGCCAAATTGCGGAGCTTCGGTCTGGTTGTTTTCCAGGCCCTTTGAAGGAAGCTATCCGCCGTCTATTGTCCTTGGTAATAAACTTGCTGCTTCCCTCGTTCAAGTTCTCTGGGCTGAGAAATGTTGCCTTGAATCTCCCAAGTGTTGAAATCTCAACAGCGTTTGGAGTCAGCAGAAGTCAAAGTGGGTTCATAGTGAAATTTCATTCGATATAATTGACACAGAAGGTAGGCTTATCTTATTTCCTGTCTTCTAAAAATGTTAAATACAAACGATCGGGTGATAACAAGCATGAAAACACAGTCTGGCAAATTATTTTATGTCCTAATTTTGTCCATTTGTAAGAAAAATCTGTGAAGTCTCTTCGTCTTTCAGGTACAAACTTATCAAAAAGTAACAGACCGGAGGCTGCAGGCCCTCAGAGGGTTTTACAGAGCAGGTTTACAGATGTGTGTAACATTTTCGGATTTACCTGTTTGTCGAGTATATTCAGTTCTTTCAGGTCTACATTTCGAAACGAACATTTTTTGGTGGTTTGGTTGAGGATACGAGAAATGTGCCATAGAAATGACAGCATCGAAACGACATCACTCTTTACAAAAATGTAGAAAAAGCGACGAGTGATGATTTCACCTGGAGGCATCTGAACTGTGACATATTAATTAAATCCCTCGGTTTAAATATCTCACACGAGCTTCAGGAGTCTGCGCAACTTTCAGAGTGAAGATCCGAAATTAAACTGTGAAGCCAACTCATCACACTTTGGGACAAAGTTATTCTCCTCGGCACTTGCATGGGAAAGTGTCGGTGAAATAGTCTGAATTTATTATAGAAATTCAAACCAAAGTAACCATCGGTTACACTTTTAACATGTTTGCACCAGCGAAAAACCACACCACAACATGTTGTGTTTAATTAAGGAAGTATTTCTTAAAAATAACCACGATTTTAAGATTTAAAATTAGTGGAAAGAAGTTTTTTTTTAAGGGATCAAGAAATAGAGTCAACTATTAAGTCTGACTCCAGGACTAAAGATACTAATACGAGGCACAGGGTCTTTTTATTAAATAACACGGGGCTTGCATAACGAAATGAGAGTTCTTAACGTCATTCCAGCTACACAAACACATACATGCACTTATTAATATACAAATATCGGCCTGTCGACATAAACATTTAGTACTTCTTCTGCATTGTATGTGAAACAGCAGCAAAAACACGGTGATGATAGTGTGCTCGACATCTGGAGACAGTCACTGTAATGAGTCGAGATTAAACGTTAAAATAGTCTAAATCTGTACTAAGAGAACTTTATAATGAACTGCTGCTGGATTCTATCGCACACAACTCAATTATCCACATTTATTTCTAATTATTTACACATAATGAGCATTATTCTATATCACTAACTATTGTTGAGCCTGCTCAAGTGTACACACAGGCTTACTGAGTAGTTACTATTAGTTACTTTGTCGTCACTTACCCATCAGTGTCTCATAAAGCAGAAAGTAAGGTCCAAGGTACACGTTTTTAAATAGTGTTTTAAAATAGTAAAGAGTAGTTATCGCGTTTTTACGCTGAATGGATCCACATTTGGTTTCTTGATAGCAAAACTGAGGAAACAGGAAAACGATCGGCGACATTTCGTCAGTGAATGTTCACTGTAAAGAAACACGAGTTATTGTACAAACACTTGAACACACCTGACTATCGTTTATCGCTATGCAGCAGTTAAATATGTTGATACGGAGCGAACAGCTATCCCGAGAATAATGATACTCAGCGACTCATTAGTGAACTATGTGCAGCTCATTTTACCGAAAATGAGGAAATGTAGCCCACTGAAGTCCTACCTGAGGTAGAATATAAAGCAGTTAGATTACAGATGCAAACACTGACTACTTATTTCCACTGTTATGGCAATCACACTAATAATACCTACAATTTATACACACAATATGCAACTTAAAAGGCGCCTTCATTGCCACTCAAGGTCACTTTACATCATAAAGACAGACAGCCAAACAACAAAGCACCAATAACTGAACATGTAAGACGAAAATATACAATAAGCAACATCAGTCCAGATAACTGCTAACTGAGATGTTGTAAATCTAACTCTATATTGTAATTATCAGATGTAATACTGCATCGTGCCCAGGGCAGCAATTAGTTTGGTCCCTGTCCTTTTATTTGGTCTGTGTGCATTCACAACGTGTCGCCACTAGATGGCCCTCTCACTCAAGGAAAGAAGTCTGCAGGCCAGCAGAGCCAGAAGTGTCTTAACGAAGCAGCAGCTTCATTTAGCACTCAGCACTGAAACATGTGATGAGTGAGCAGGTTCAGCTCTCTGTGGGGGCTGACAAACCAAAGCAAGGGGAACCTTCTCTTCTGCACAGACACAATATGCTTTCATGTCCCTTATTACTAAAACAGCCTTGTGCTAATGTGCTTTAATGACAGTTGTTTTTTATATAAAAACAACATCATCATCATTCAGTGAGCTCTCGAGGCTGACTGGCAGCTCAAGTGTTTTTAGTAAGTGGTAATAAGTATCTCAGAAATGTTTCAACCAGATGTACATTTATACATTTTTATTTTATTTATTTATTTATTTTTATCAGGGACAGTTGGAGAAAAAACAAACAGTGTAACAAGTTACAATAACAAGTAACCTGTTGAAACCTCTGTCCCACATGTGTTGCATTTAGGATTTGTAGCCTGCGACCCCTGTCCACGGTCGGGCTTTTTGAAATATTACTTAAGTAAAAGTATGTCACTCATCCAAATATTACTTGAGTAAAAGTAATTATCTGATATGAAATGTACTTAAGGATCAGAAGTACAAGTAAAAGTAAATTACATGTATGTACTAATGTATAGTAAAGGTCGACTGATTATTGGTTATGCTGATCATGCTGAGTACATTATTTGCCTTCAAAATGTAAAATAACAAGCATTGTATGGTGACTTACATACCATTTTAATATGCAAATATAACATGTATTAAATTCTGCCAGGTCTGCAGGTGATGAATGTGTCACATGTGGCTCGCCTGATGGCTCAATGGGACTAACAATCAATAACGAAAAATCCAGCCCAGTGGCAGACCGAAAAGCATAGTGAAAGCGAGGTTTATAGAGAACCAATCTATATGTGGATTCATTTTTTCTACAGCCATTACACTGTGCAATCAGTATTTACTCCAGAATTATAAGTTAAAACAAAAAAGTTGTATATTGGCAGTTGAAATTATTGTATTTTTTTATCAACATGTTGTTGTTTTTTTGGCTTTGGACATCAAAATTGCATGTCAACTCATTTTTGAATTTATAGACCAATTTGATACTTAAATGCGGCATTTAACTGACAGTATGATTTAAAGTAACATTTCTTTCCCCCTTTCTTCTTCTTCTACAGTGTAGTGTAATATGACCATATGTAAGTAGTTAGTGGTTAATGACAACTGGTAATAAGTACTGAGATGTTAAAGAATCTAATCAGAATGTGAAGGAATCATAAATGAATGGTTAAAGCATATACTACTCTGCACTAGTTGATTAAACATGCACCTATTGATCGATTGATGATTAAACTACTGTATTGTGTTAACTTGGAATAAAATGTAGCCAGAAAAGTAAGAGTGAAATCATGTAACTAGATATACCACACTTTTATTATTTTTTAAAATGCAGTACAAAGAGTGATCAAAGCTAATGGGATATATTCAGAGGGAAACTTGTATAAAAAGCTAAGGCCTGAGTCACTAAGAGCTAATGGTGTATTCTGAGGAAAGTGCCTCTTTTTTTTAATAACCAATGGCAGGACATGGGCAGGTCCATTGCAAAACTCAGGACTTTCCAAGGGAAAATACCCGTGTCAGCAGCTTTGGCTCTGAAGCCACATGTAATCTGCAAAGTAACCAGTGACTTAATTCTGACTCTAATTCTGATTTGCCTTCAAAATGTAAAATAACAAGCATTGTGTGGTGACTTATAACCAACCAATAACCAACGACAGGACATGGGCAGGTCCATTGGAAAGCTCAGGACTTTCAAGGGAAAATACCCCCAAAAGTATTAGATCAGATCAGTTGTTCATGGCCATTGTCTGTGTATGATCTCAGCTCTTACTGCTGGCAATAAAAGCTCAACTGCACTCAGCTTTTGAGGACTCCTGGAGAGTATGTCCTTTTTTATTTTTTTATTGGATCCTTTTTGAAACTCTGAAAAACCTTTTCGAACAAACAAAGAAGAAGAAGTCGAGACACGACAACCGACAAGACATGACTTACCCAGAACATGTCCGCTTGAGGTAATGTAATCAGGAGTGTTTTTACAATTCATAGATATTGTTTCTTATTTAAAAATGTAGCTGGAGGAAGAAAAAATATTGACCAACCACATGAGTATGTCATGTAGAGTTAGGTTAGCGAGTTAAGAGTTTCTATTTAAAATTGTACACAGGTATTATTACCCTGTTAAAGTTAATATCTAATTTCTTTCCAACTGTAAACAACAGATGCACTTTTTGTGTTTGTGAGGGGAAACTATTAAGCATAAGCCTTTTTTTGTCATAGTTTTGTAGGTGAAACTGCCTCAGAAGCTGTCACAGAAGAAGAGACACAACACAACTGCATGAAGAGACTGCGATCCAGCTGGCATGCCATTCTGACTGGGGTTCTGATGATGCTCCTCTGTGTTGTGACCAGCTACCTCTTCATTCAAGAGCTTCAAATAAAGAACAGCCACCTGAAGCCACTCCTGAACTCTACTCATCAAAACTCCAGCGAGTGTGGCCATATGACACTGCTCATTGACGCAATGCTGTACAACTTCACCTCGTTGTCTGCTGAAAAGACCAAGCTGAGCCTGCTCCTGCAGAACATATCGCAAGAAAAAGCTCAGTTGAGCCTGGACCTGAAGAACACATTGCAAGACAAGACACAGTTAGAAGAGGAGAACAGAGAACTGTTTCTCAATTCAACAATTAAAAAAGAATTAAATAAACAGCAGCAATCAATCCTGTTCTCCAACAAGCTGTCCTTCCTCTGGCGACTCTGCGACAGGAACACACTGCAGTGTTCACGCTGCCTGCCTGGCTGGGTCGAGCACGCTTCACGCTGCTTCTTGCTTTCCAAAGACACAAAGAAGTGGGAAAAGGCTCGCAGCGATTGTCTCAACATGGGGGCTGATATGGCTGTGGTTCTGAATGCCGATGACCAGGCATTCTTGACCAACATGACATTTCAGTTTGTACAGCAGCACCCTGAAGAGCAGTTCCATTCAGCGTGGATCGGGTTGCAGGACATGGTGATGGAGAACGACTTCTTCTGGGTCACTGGCCAAAGAATCCATCCAAATGTGACTTATTGGATTAGTGGTGAACCAAACAATATCATGGCCTCCTGGGACAACAGCGGAGCGGGACAGGACTGTGTTGCAATTGTCCCACCAACAAGCACCGAGACGCAGGGTTGGTTGAACTCCTGGGATGATATCATTTGTGCTGGCAAACGGCACTACCTGTGTGAAACCACAGCTCTCAGTGTGACCTGACTGACTGGGATGATAAAGGCTCGAATCCCAAAATTTTGATTTTATGATTTATTATGATATTATTTTGAATTTGTTACCAATTCTTATTTTTTTTTAAGTGTAGCTTGCTTAAACAACTGAACTATATGGGGACTTGTTTTAAAACGTTGAAATATTATCGGAGAAAAAACATAAGTGGCTCATTACAGCTCGTCCGGTGTAATCCAAGTCTTCAAAAGCCCAGAGACCAACAATTGATTTGAAAGTACGGTTTTTAAACTCTTTTAAAGCCAAAATCATCACTGAAGCTGCTAAACTTAAAGCGTTTGCGCACACCAAGTGGATACATTGACTGTGTGTTGAGGTTGTGAATATTGTCTTTTGACAAGCGACATGGAGCTATTTTGTGATGATGAGAGGCCAAATTGATTTGAAAAGCTAATATTAACAACCTCATCATAAGTTCAAAATAGTGTAGTGCACCCACATGGTGTGCGCTAATGCTTTTAGCGTAGCGGCTACAGTGAAGATTTTGGCTTTAAATGGGGGAAATAACGTCTTTTCAAATCAATTTGGGACCTTGGGGCTCCTGAAGACAAGGATTAAGATACTTTAAATTACTTTTAAGGCACTACACAGCTTAACTCCTGTTTACATCTCCGAGCTACTCACCGCTTACACCACCTCTTAGATCATCCAACCAGAATCTCTTGGCTATACCACATACTGAACTGCTCTTCTGAAGTCTTAGCACCCAGACGATGGAACAATTAGATCAGCCGAATCCCTTGTTTGTTTCAAAAAACTCTTAAAATCACACTTTTTAAATCTGGCTTTTAAAGGATCTTAACCCTGTGGTTATGTTTTCCTCTGTGTGCTGAAAGTGTGAATATGTTTTGCTGCCTTCGTATGAATTTCAGATTTCAGTTGAATGTTTTCTGGTACATCTCCCCCTTTGTCTTTTGTGGTTTCTCACCTATATTATTATTATTATTATTAATATTATTATTATTATCATTATTATTAACATCATCATCATCATTTTTTTTGTTGTTGTTTCATTAATATTGCAATATTGCAATATTCCGATCAGTGATCACAGGTTTGTTTTTGTTTCAGCCGGTGTGTTGAAACTAAAATATTCAACATGTATATAATGATGTGCTCTTACTTCAGCAGTTGTCCACACATATATAGCACATATCTCTCACTGGCTGACAGCAGTAGACAGATATGTTATGCATCCTGTAATGAGTAGGACTGTATGGGGATGAATGCAGAACGTGGAATTATTTTGCAGCCACATACTGTGTATTCAACAGTTGCACATAGTTTTACATAGGCTACTGAACCACAGCTTATTAGACACACATGTAAAGTACGATGCAAATTGTGGTTCAATAGTTATTTGACTCTAATTTTGAAGGACAGAGTTCATGAAGTTGTTTGTGAAGTGACTGATCTCCATATCTACCCTACACATTTAATGTCCTCTCGACAGGTAGACTGTAATTGCTCATCTATAGTCCAAACAGAAGTCATCAAGAGACTAGTGGCCACTGTTTAGAGTAAAGACACGCAAACGGACAGCATGGCACACAGACTCCAGTGATACACAACTCCAGTGCGGGAATTTATGTGGAAACCTTCATCAAATTGCAGAAACAAACTCCAAATAGTTACTTCAGAGTGTTCAGTTCAGTTCATTCATGAACTGAACTGATGAAATAATTCAAAGAAGCTCAGTGGAACTTCTGTGTTGTGTGTTTTATTTAGTAAAATGTCACAAAACTTGCAAAAAGCACAATGAATTGTTGCTTGTTTACATATTCCTGCTCAAAATAAACATTACTTTATCAATGGAAAAACAGTTTTGTGTGTATGTGGTTAGGCTATTTTATAAATATACATTTTAGCGAATGATTTCTGCTATGATGATCAATGAAAATTACAGTTTTACAGTTTGGGGAATTCTGAATATGGGTCACATTTTTGCGTAACTGACTGATACTTACATTGACAAATATAGTGCAGTATTTGAACATTTCTCTTCAAATTTGTGCCTTCTGGAGCTCATTTCAACAAATACTGTCTAACAATATCAGCATTTTAAGTAGTTGTTACACTCACAGCAATACATATCAGGGAGCTGGTATGGTTTTGAGGCTGAAAGGAGCCCCTAACAGAGATAAGAAGCCTTGAACTCACCCCTGAACAGACAAAGTGGCAGCCACCATGCTCCAAAGTTGAACCAGGTGCCTTCAGTTGCAGTCCCTCTAATGGCCACTAGATGCTGTGTCCAACCACCCTGACTGTGTTGAGGTGGCTGAGAAACCACACAGTAGATGTGTGAATAATGAAATTAAAGATGGCTGCATTCAATTTAGCTGCTTCAGTTTCAGGGTCCTGGTGATTTGCAGATTGGATCACTGTCACACTGTCATTAATGGGCAACTTGAATAGAACAGAGCCATCGTTAATATTATTAGTAACACCTTGTGCTTTTCCTACTATGACAAGTCAAAATGTCTGTAGTAAAAAGGCTTATTGATCCGCTTTAAAAGGTTTTGTTGTAAATATTAAAATGGCCCTACACAGCCTTTTCTACACACACAGTCATGAGTTTAATTATTGTGTATACGTGTTCAGACTGAGCTCGACTGACATCCCCATTATTTCTCCTGTTAGCTTTGTTGCACCTTCATCATTCTTACAGGTAGATCGAAATATGACATCAGCTCGCCCACCTTCAATCTGAGCAGAGGTCCAATCAGCAGAGTAACAGAGAACATCTGCGTGGGTGTGCGGTGCCTTTCAGCCTTAAAGGGTAACTCCACCAATTTCGCATATGTGGAAAAAGTAGTATAAACCCTTTTGTGTCTCCAGAGGAAGCTGCATGTCATCTGATAAACTGCCTCCAGTGATGTCACTCAGTGGCTAATGTAACCATACATTAGCCACAATGCATTGTGGGTAATGTAGGCGGCAGGTTTTGAAAAGGAAGAAGAACGCATGGAATAAAAGAGGCGATATCTCTGATTCTGCTGTATCGATTGTGATCATTTGTTTTTAAACTGTCCAACAGTGTTACAGGAGTGCAATGCTAGACCAGTGGACTGCTTTTTAAAATCTGGTGCCTACATTACCCACAATGCAAAGACATTCATTTAAGAAAATGTTATTTTGTGTTATAGCTTTTATATTTTAATGTGTAACAACAGCTTCTTTAAGCTCAGCTGTGTGCCTTGCTGTAGCATTTATCTGCTTGAGGGCTTGGCTAGCTCACTATTATGCTGATTTCTATGGATTTACAGTAGCCGTCTAGTAGTTAGTCAGTCAAGTCTTTCACCAAGACTGCTGCTTTTTACTTTAATTCAATGTAACTGTTGCTAACTGCTGTAAGCTACTGTGTGCAACATTAACAGTAGCCTATTGTTCATTTGTTGACAAATATAATGAATAGTGGATGTTATCAGTATATTATTGCATCCAATATGTTTTCTGCTTCCTGTCTTGAAGATACTGATTTTGTTGTTTACGTCTTACTGTGCTTTGTTTGTGTTTCTGAACCCGTCACTTCGTCAGGTTTAGAACATCTTACCAAAGGATCGCAATCGAAAAATAAGACACTGCTACAGTTTTAGAAATGCTAAATGTATGACTATCTTTTATGATCCTACCTCCTTGTGAAATCTGGCCAACTTTACAGATTTATACCTCTAGTAAAGAATAAGTGTATTTTCTATACACATTTTCCACTAGTGTTGATCATTACTCAAAGGGAATGGTGAGTATTTTTCACATTACACATACATTACATTTCTTCATGGTTATTTAATTCCAAACATGGACAAATTAGAGTTGTTACCACAGAAAACAGGCCAAACGTAATAGTGAGATTTAACTAATTCTGCCCAAAAATGTTTCACTTCTGCTCTTTCCTCCCAGCCTGCTCCAGCATGGAGGCTGAAATGTGTGATGACCTACAGTGTGAGTGAAGAGAGAAAACCCTGCTGCTCCTATCATGAATCTACTCCCTATAAACCCAAATTCTCAGCATGTCATTAAAGTTTAATATGAAGTTTTTCATACTTTTGACTCCATGTGGCAGATGGGAGGTAACTGAAGTAAAAGAACTGAAAACTGCTAAGTTAGAAACTGAGCGACCCCAACCTTTTCACTATTCAATATTTCTGCTTATTTTGTGATTCAGGCTGATTCTGTATGAATTCTCAAACTTTAAGGGTAACTCCACCAATTTTACACATTGAAATGTGTTTACAGGTCTTGGGGATTACTACTGCAAATGTGATTTAAAAAAGTACTATAAAGCCTTTTGCGGCTCCAGAGGAAGCTGCATGTAGTCTGATAAATTGCCTCTTGTGATGTCGCCCAGTCGCCAAGTTGCGATGTGAGTAATGCAGAGGCCAGGTTTCTGGTCTAGCATTGCACTTCTATAACACTGCTGGCCTCATTATGGACAGTTTAAAAACAAATGATCCAAATTGATAAAGCAGAACCAGAGATGTCACCTTTTTTCCCCCTTTCTTTTCAAAACCAGGCGCCTATATTACCCACAATTCAACTCAGCCAGAGAGTGACATCACTGGAGGCGATTTATCAGGTTACATGCAGCTTCCTCTGGAGCCACAAAAGGCTTTATACTACTTTTTCACGAATGCAGTAGTACTCCCCAAGACCTGTGAACACACTTTAATACATAAAATTAGTGGAGTTGCCCTTTAAGTTTAATATCCATAGACACCAATTGTTCCTGTTTAGACAAAGGCACATTGTGCTACTGTTCATCAATGAGACCCCTTCACTGAAATCTGTAAATATGCACTTTCACTGTTACACTGTTAAATGTTGATAAGTGAATATTTAGTATAGCTTAAGGAACTTAACTATCTGTATATTTTGAACTAATATTCAGAAAATATGATGCTAATACTGGCGAGATGACTTTACCACGTGAATGCAAACAATGTGCAATAAAAGGCGTGATTTACAATAGAGCCTGACCAATAGTTTTTGGGGCTGATACAGATATTAGGGAGTTTTAAAAAAAATCAGATTTTGATATATAATGGCCGACGTATGATCCCTCAGATGTGGTTATCGATCAAATATGTAATGGAGGCAGGATATTTTACAGTTAAACAATAAAAATTATCATCTAAAATGACATCTGTGAACTAAATCAGTAAACTCCAATCAAAACGTAATAATTATAAATCACCCCAAGCATCGTTTTCTGCACTGTGTTCTTTAAAACATAAATGTTTTCATATCAGCCAATATCGACAACATATACTCCAATACTGAGATATCTGAATAGGCCAATACCGGCCGATAATATCGGCCAACCCATATATCTGTCGGGCTCTAATTTACAATTGTTTTTTGTTTTTTTGTTGACCAATAGAAAAGCTGAGCAGAAAAATTCAATTTGATCTATTCTACTCAAAAATGTCAACTAAAGTAAAGTTTACTCTATAGCTTTACTCAAAAGTACATTTTAAAAGTCTAAGACTACAGGATTATACAGTTGTCTGAGATGTGCAAATATCTCTTAAGGTAAAACTAACGTCATAGAAAGATTCATCAACTGCACAATTAATCCAGTACATGTATGCAAATTACCTCATTATATTTAATGTAAACTCTGAAAGCTTTAAGAGGAGACTGCACACCAGTGCCTTCACATGAAGTCATTTTTTTCACTCAAAAGACAATATTGTATTCATTGAACTTCGGTATCAGTCAGTAAACATTGCATTAATTGGTCTTATTATCCTGCAAGGTGTAAAACACGAGTCCCCAAAATAAGATTAGACGATCACTTTACATAAACACAGATTTTTGAACAAACGACTAAGTGGGCTGAAATATATTTAAATTAGCTGCATGCAGAGAGAGAAATTCAAGCTTCAGTAGGTCCTTATCCTGGTTCTGAAGCTTCATATTTGTCAATATTCAGTCTCATATTCTGTGTTTTCCCAGAGGGAAAGGCAGACAGCAGATTTTGTTCTGATTTGAATCTTATTATATTTCTCACCACTATTATAAAAAATATGGGGAGAAAGTGTTAGGGATACGAATCTCTGGTGCTTCAGCCGCTTCCTGCTCCTCCAAAATGGCTTTGCAGAAGCCCAATTAAAATAAATATTTATATTATCTATCTATTCATTGACATATACACTAATATTAGCTGGACAGACACAAGTCAGGTGAACTGCAGCCCACATCTTCCACTCAACACCTCACATCAATGACAGCAATTAATATTAACGCCTGCAGGAGGCGCCAGAGGACGCGCAGAGTATAATCTGATGGTGCCTTTATAGTCATTTCACATCGAGGAACCAGGAGTCCATGCATGGGTGTTATGTCTTTACATATCGAGTCTCCGTTGGAGTTGATATGATGCATGCATGTGCCAGTTATTTTCCTAGAAACACCCGAACCACCAGGCAGCAGAGAGACGGAAAGTGGGAGGAAATGACTCCAAACAGACGAAAGACTGTTAAAAAAAACCGAAAACATTCAAGTATCAGCTCTAAAATCTGCGCATTTCGTTTAAATTCGACATAAGAGACAATCAAAATGAACAAATAGAGTGTAAACAATTAGCTGTAACGAACTTGTAGTTAAAATAAGTGACTATTGGTCGTTTAATTATAAAAGATTACAAGTACGTTTTAGTTACTTTAAAAGTAGCTCTTCTGAACATAAATATATAACACTCCTGAATGCATTAATGAGCATGTAAGTGTGTGGTGTTGTGGGTAAATGCGTAATAATGCGCGCATTATCACCACATCACAATGTGTCTTTGACGAATACAGAAAGAGCTGCGTGGAAGAACAAATCCGGGAAAAAGGGAGAAAAATAGAAACAGCACGAAAAGAAAAAGAAAAACTGGAGGGGAAAAAAATAACATTGTTAATGTGGTAGCACAAACTCGCACCTTAATCCTGTAATGCACCTCACATACTGATTAAGTCGCAGATATGGTAACAACAAAAAAAAAAAAAGAAAGAAAGAAACAAGTAGAATAAATAAAAAGAACGATTAGAGAGAGAGAGGGAGGGCGGACGGAGAGGAGGGGAAAACAATAGAGAATCAAAGCATAATAATATTCCTAAATGAAGAGGGAAATGTTGCACCGCTCATTTTATTAATCAGACTGTCAATTTCACCCAAGAGGCCAAACCCAAGAGCAATCTAAAACAGACTCAGAGATCAACCCAGGGACAAGCACCTCGCTCCTCACTCCTCTCCTCCTCTCCACTTGGATATTATTCGTCTGACCGAAGGCCGCCTCCATCATCAAGTGACAGCCCTCTCCTATTTATTTGCTTATAAACCTGTTACAATAAATGATCATTGGAGCAACGTCAGCCGAGCATTTTAACAACGAACAGCGACCACTTTTTGATGAATGACATTTTTTCCCGCTGCTGCCGCGGGGAGGATGCACGGCTCGTTTTGAAGAAGCAGTCGCTCGTCGATTGCATTCAGATTCTTTCATTTTTTGCGTCTCGCTTATAAAAAGGTTTAGAGACAGTTATTTAGAGACAGTTGCTGAGTTGCATGCGGATTTAGCTCCCGACACAACTCATTGGTGCTCCAGCCCCCTGGACAAGTGCTGTGTGGGGTGTGAGTGAGTGTGTGCGTGCGTGTGTGTGAGTGTGAGTGTGAGTGTGTTTTTTTTTTTTTTTTTTTTTTTTTTTTCTCTTCTTCCTCGTCGTCGTCCTGCACGGCTTAATGATGGAGAGGATAAGAAAAGAGATGATATTGATGGAGAGAGGTCTGCACAGTCCCGTCGCAGGGAAGAGGCTCGCAGACACGCCTGGAAATTCAGTGCTGGAGGCCCTGGAAAACTCTCAGCACAGCGGACGGCTCAGCCCGAGAATAACTTCGGCTTCCCTCCATGGAAATCTTGGGGACATCCCGACGAAAGGCAAATTTGAAATTGACAGTCTTTTTGGTACGCACCACAACAGCGAAAATACCTCTTCGGCGGAGATTTCCTCGTCAGAAAGCAGGAAGAAAATGAGCCTTTACTCCGAAGTTTCGCCAGATTCAGATATTAACAGTGATGTGGAGGTGGGATGCCCTTCGCATCGCTCCCCGAGCCAACACAAGGAAAACAACAAAGGTGAGGTTTTATTTTGTATTCTTCATATTTATCTCGTTTTTAAATTCTGCTGCTGTAGATTAATGCTGATATGGCTGGTGTTAACCTGCTTGTATCATTATTATTCTCTCCCTTTTCCCAAAAAACGAAATAAAAATAAATTAAATTGTTATTTCTATTACTATTATTTCTATCATTATGAATATTTATATGATTATTATTATTACCGTAGCCTTACTACAACGGATAAATGTATTATTATAAAGTAATATGAACAAAAAAAATGTTTAGCATTTTGCCTCGACACAAATCTTGAGGCTACATCATCCAGTTTTATTGTTATTATCCTCCAGCTGTCACGCACATTGTAGGCCCACACTCTCTCTGGATAATCTAAATATTGTTGATATTAATAAAAACGTGTCTCTTTTTATTTTCATAGGTTTCTCGGACAGTAATTCTGGCTCCTCGGGCTCAAACTCCCTCGCGAATATGAACGGCAATGGCTCGGGAGGATCAAACAATTCAAACAGCGACCAAGTGAGGAGGTACCGGACTGCTTTCACCAGGGAGCAGATCGGCCGGCTGGAGAAGGAGTTTTACAGGGAAAATTACGTTTCCAGACCGAGAAGATGTGAACTAGCCGCAGCGCTCAATCTGCCCGAAACTACGATTAAGGTACCGATTAATCTTCATTATTCCTGTACACTGTGTGTGTGAGTACATGTGCGTAAAGGAGTAAAAAAAAGAATAATTATTACGATGCTCTGCAGTGACATTATTTCTCCTCTCCCTTTAACCTGCACGCAAAATAACGCTTTTATTTACTGACTCACTGGATGCTAACAGATTCAGCCTTCATGTGTTGCTACAATGAATTTATACTGCTTTAAATAAAATACTTTAAGTGATACATTTTAGTTAATTGGTTAGATTTTAACTCCTTCAACGTGCGATAATTGATCATTTTCACGTTCAATGACAGGAGCTTTATAGGAAATTGTAATCTCAGTGCAGAGATGAGTGTCTGTGCTGAGCGCACACACACACACACAAACACACACACTCCTCACAGGTGTAAATTTAGCGCTTGGAAACAACATGGCAGCTTCAATATGGGCCTTGTTTTGACTCTGTGTGCAGGTGTGGTTCCAGAACAGGCGGATGAAGGATAAAAGGCAGCGCTTGGCGATGTCCTGGCCCCATCCAGCAGACCCCAGCTTCTACACTTACATGATGACGCATGCGGCAGCTACAGGAAGTCTACCTTACCCTTTCCACTCGCACATGCCTCTACACTACTACCCGCACGTCGGTGTCACGGCAGCAGCAGCGGCCGCCGCCGCCACCGGCGCCGCCTCGTCACCTTTCGCCACTTCCATCCGGCCCCTCGATACCTTCCGGGCGCTCTCACACCCCTACTCGCGGCCGGAGCTCCTGTGCAGCTTCAGGCACCCGGGACTCTACCAGTCACCCGCAGGCCTGAATCCTTCAGCGGCGGCATCGGCGGCCGCGGCGGCTGCGGCAGCGGCGGCGGCG